>NC_026001.2:12852736-12975236 GCF_000442705.2 Elaeis guineensis
CATAAATAAAAGTTTAGAAAATTTACTTCAATGTTTGGTAGGTAAGAATGTAAGTAATTGGGATCTTCTTTTACCTCGAGCTGAGTTTGCATATAATAGTTCTGTCAGTAGTCCATTGGCATGAGTTCATTTGAGGTAGTGCATGGTTATAAATCTAGATAGAAAGTCAGTTGACCTTATCCCATTACCATTGCATGCTAGAGTGCAGAGTCAGTAGAATCATTTGCACAGCATGTTGAGTCTGCATAAATAAATTTGTGAAAAGATTAATATCAGCAATCAACTGTATAAATACTTAGCGGATTCTCACAGACGAGTTTAGGATTTTGCTAAAGGTGATTATGTTATGATATGGATAGGCCAAAATGGTTTTCTCCAAGAACCATTAAGAAATTACATGCACATGGAGCAGGTCCATTCAAGATCTTAAAGAAACTAGGATCGAATGTATATATATAGATTTATGACCTGATTATGGTATTAGCTCGATCTTTAACATTTTGATCTAATAAAAATATAAGGAGCCAATACTAATACCTAGTGATCCGCTTGAGCCTGATTCTTCTATTGAGAGTGAACCCCAAGTGTCCACGCCCAAAATAACAAAGAGACATGATCAAATCAAAAGTATTCTAGATGAGCAAGTTGTTTCCACTAGAAATTGAGACTAATCAGTGATATCTAATTCGATGGCAAGGGAGAACGGAGTCTGAAGATACCTAAATTATTCAAGAGGAGCTGTAGGGGATTGACCCAGATCTGCTAGAGTATTATCAGAGTAGAGCTGATGTTTCTTGATGGACCTGAGTTCTTCCCTCCTCGGGAGAATTGGTGCAGACACCATCACTAGTGATGACTTATCGGAGCCAACTTAGACATATGGATGACATCAGAGTATCAGATCGACATCTATTTGCTTAATTAATTAAATTAGATCTTGATTTAGTTCTTTATTCTTATATTTGAGTTTTAGTTATGTGGTCTTGTAAATCCAGCCAATTAAGTCAATTGGATTAGATCTCATTAGCCAGTTTTTTTTTTTTTATTTAGATGATTCTAGTCTATTTTAGTTGGGCTAGGACTAGTTTTAATTTAAATTGAAATTTTGGATAGGAATAAGGAGTCCCAAGTGGTTTTGTGTTTAAAAGCAAAAGAGTCCCAAGTGGTTTGTTCTATATTTAGTTTAGCCTATAAAAAGCTTGTTAAAGAGAAAAGAAACAGAATGTAGAATTTTTTTGAGAATAAAATATTCACATCTCCTCTTCTTCCTCATCTTCTTTCTCTTGTTCTCTCTCTATTTCTCCCCTCTCTCCTCTTTATTCCCCTCTAAATTAAATTCTGCACTATGATTCCATTGCTAAAGTTCCAATCTATGCAACGACATCCATCGACCCTACCTTGCAATCAATCTGAAATGCAAATATCTTTGATCTCTAAGGAATTGAACTTGCTCCTTTAAAGCTTATTTGACATGTTTCTTATGAGATCTCTTCAATCGATATTTTTGCGAGTTCCTATTCCTTAATTATTAGATTTGCATGTTAAAGATCTAGAGATATATCCTAATCATAGGTGGTTTCTTAATCGCCTATAATCTGAAGAACTTTAAATCTAGAATTCATCGGCCATCTGCTTAATTTCTTTGCTTTAATCTGATTATATCTGAATCATCAAGGTAGGAACTTGAATAGATCTGTTTGTCTGCTAAATTATTAGCTAATTGCTGATCTTAACATTTTGCATGGGTTTTAAATTGCATGTCGCATCTTTAGAACCATAGCATCTGAATTTCAGATCATGTTCCGCATCATGGCGTATTCAAAATGTAGGAGACTTCTCTTATGTGGAATAATTCTCAGGTTTCTCAATCAGTCCACATAATTGGGTCTGGTCAATTTATTAGCATCAAGAATATCATGCAGTGAAAGTGAGGATACTATTATGTAGTTAATCTACAAATTCAAGAACAAAAAAAAAAAAAACAGACAACTCATGATGACATTCACAACTAGATTAGTCTTTTATCTAATTGTGTCTCCTACTTATTTAGTAAATTTCATGACCCTCAAGTATGAAAACAAAAAACTTATCTTATTTTTAAGTAGGCTTGAGATTCCTATTCCTCACAAATACCTTGTAGATAGCACAACAAGCATTCATGAGTTCAAGAGTTGGCAACTCTTATTAATTACATCTCATACAATTTTTAATATTTCTTTTACCTCTAAAATATCTATAGTCTTGTGGATAGTACAACAAACTATAGTATTCTAATTAAGTTAGACCCTTTATTCCTATATAGTCATACTTAAACAATGCTATCCTTGGATAGCATAATAAAGCAACACTATTCGAATATGCCATAAATATCATTATGTACTAAGTCAACATCATATCAATTTTCATAGCAAGCCTTATGGATAGCTCAACAAATACCCTACAAATTTTGACATACTCTATCGACTTAGTATGAAAGGAGCATGGGTAGTGTTCTTAACACTTTATCATAATATGTAATATAATTTATTGAAGAACTTCTTGGTCTCAAGCACATTCTAACTTTAATATCACATGGCATATACATATCACAAGAGTTAAGCATTAAATCATGTTATTCAATTGTAATATGATTCAAATATCATTGCCAAAATCATGATCCCTAAGATCATGAAGGGTGTATTTAGAATTTTGGTCCAACTCTTAACCAATTTTATTGGACTATAATTTGGATTGAACCATTGATCCAACTCACATGTCAAATTTGACTTGGATCAACATTTTGCATCATAATCTAATTTAGATTACAACTAATTCAAATCCTAATTCAATTAGGCTCGACCAAGTCAACAACTGACCTTAGCCTAATGCACCCTAATTCAATCGATTAAAGCATCAATCAACCACGAATCATAAAATCTCAGATTATGATTAAATTTTAAATTTAGCAACTAAAATTTAAAGACTAACTATGATCATGATCAAAATACTTTTAATTAAAGATTGATATAAGTAATCAATTAAACAATATGGCATCATATGAATCAAATCTAATCTATATTATAACCATAGTATGTTGTTTGATTGAATCCAATAAAGAAGGCTCTGATACCACTGTTGGTTTTGGTTGCATAGTGGAATGTGATTTTTAAAAAAAAATTATAAGAAAGTTCTAACACTTAAAACATGCTTACCAAAATATAAACCTTAGGACTACCTTGTAGATTTCAATCAAATAAATCAAGCATGCATATAAGATAGAAATTATACCTTCATGAAGATGATGATCTGGTGATAGGATGATCTCTACAAGACACCAAAGTAGATATCCTCCAATGGTGATCCACATAGGATTGATCAAATCCTTTCTAATTTGATATTGTGCTGTAGCCTTCTTCACAAGTTTACTGTCAAATTTTCGTCTAAAGAATGGATTGCACCACAGCCTGATAGCCTTCGAACCTTCCACCAAAACCACACCACAAACCATTTCTTAAAAGATTTAGACACCTTAATCTGATTTAGACATCCAACTCTTGAATAATTTAAACCTCGAACAAGCAACTCCTACCTTTCCTTTTCTCTCTTGTTATTTCTGAAGGAAAAACTGTCTTTTTCCTGTGTAGGATCTTCCAGATTTCATCAAATCTGGAGTGGAATAAATTAAAAATTTTTATCCTACGCTATTTCAGATCTAATGTCTATTAGATCTAATTTTATTATCTGATAATTTAAAATCTAAAAGTATGAGAAATATAGACATACCTCAAGGGTAATCTAATTACCCTGTAGATGATCACAGCACTGCCTGAGGTTCTGATGTAGCCACGCAAGTGCTGGCCTCTACCATATCCACTCAGGTAGGATCTGGAACGTCTTCTCCTCGCAATTTTACACTCCAAAAATAGATCAATATCTGATTTGGAAGTACTTCAGAACTCCTTCTGAAGTTGGAGCAGCAGCCTGTCGAAGATGTCCTGCAGCCTTCTGTTCCAGGCATCACCACGCCTTGTACCTTTGCCAGATGAATGTCCAACTTCTTGGATGAAGAGGGGAGAAAGGAGAGCAGGGATGAGTAGAGAAGAGGGGAGGGGGCAGTAGCTAATAGGTTTTTTGCATAAAACAAGTTCTATCTCGAAACCTAGGTGCAGCAGGGTTTATATAGATCCTGTATGCTGCGCAGTGCCACATCATTCGACCAATCAAAAAATTCAATAAATTTTGAAAAAATTTTGATTGTGGAGTGATATCATCTGATCACATCAGATAAGAATCCCCATACTCTCCTATGTTGGCACCAACATTGGATAAGCACAAATAAGGTGGCGCCAAAGAGTCCAAGTTTATCAGGACTCTTTGGTTCTTATCCATTTGGGGCACCCACTTAAATCCAATTGAGCTCACGCCATAATCTGATTATGGCACCCAATTTGAATAGTTTGGATATATGGACACTCCACAAAAATCCTCCAATGAACCTCTTCAGTTTAAGACCCATATGTCAACTTTTGACAGATGTCCTAAAATAAATTGGCAGGTGCTAGAAATTAGCAGGTGTTGTCTTAAATTCATCTCATGAATTAAGACAAGCCTTTTCTGAGCTGGACAAGCTTCAATTAGACTGAGAAAAATTTTCAAGGTTCTCTGGATGAGCCAGATCACATTTGGCTCAGTAGAGACAGAAAAGATTACACGAGGAGAAAGTTAGGCTCAATCGAGTGCTAGCACAATTTTCTTGAACCTAATTGGATCTTATCCAAATCAATTGGGATAGCCCAATTGATGACATCCAGACCCTAACCCTTGTTTGTGTGACCAGTTAGGTTCAATTCTGTATGGTAATGAGACATGTCGTGATCTCATCATCGACATCATCGAAACTCCTTTCGATGGACCAGAACTCTTCTGATTCAGACAATTAGAATGATCGATCATCAAAATCATTCTAATTGCTCCAAAATCCACCAGTGACACCTAGCAGTATATGGTGGCAACCCATCAGAACTGAAGAGAACCTCTTGGTGCAGCTACCTGTGATTGAGTTCCTCTATCATGAGTCCCGACTGAATTAGGGTTAAGGTGAACTCGTCAAACCCAACATCAGTCATATGAATCAATCGATCGATGAGTCCGATGTGAAACCCAATAAAAACTTTTTTTCATTATTTCACTCTGCCATGGCCATGGGCTTAAGGACTCGATCTTTCGATCATCATAGGACTACTCCTCTCATCTACCGAGGTTGATAGATCCCATCTTGTGCGATCTGGTTCCTACAATGGATATGCTACAGCCAACATACACTCAGGTTCGAATGGCTAGGAGACCGAGTTATGGTGTAGTCAAACTATAACACACTCAAGGTGAACCGTCGATGCACCTCAGGTCAAAGAACTAGACACACAACTGCAGCATCGAGCTAGTCATCGATGAGAAGGTAGACTTCCTTATGACTGCTCGAGGTGGTCACGCTCAGTACTCTCATTCTCAACGAATACCTGTACTCTCACTCGGTGTCTCCAACCATAGACTCAAGACTCATCTATCCTAAGAAGTGATCGTACACCAACCTTCGGATCGATCACCATCCTCGTGATGATCCTATGGTCAGGAGTAGTTTATGAGTTAGTTATGTAAATTCATGCCTTAAATTTTCAACTCTTGAAAATATGAATTTACATTCTCACTAACTCAAAGGATGTATCACAGACACAATGTACACAATGTGATAGAAAATAATCTTTTATTCATTTATAGTCAAAATTATAAATTTGCCTTAGATCTGTACAGGAATGTGTCACCGATCTGGCATCTAGGGCACACATCTAACAAACTCCCACTTGACCTAATGCCAATTGGCTACATATCTAAGTCCCATCTTCTCAAGGTGGGCTTCGATCTTCTGTTGGCCAATGGCTTAGTCAGTGGGTCTGCCACATTATCTGTGGAGTCGACTCTCTTGACCTCGACATAACCTTTTTCGAGTAATCACGGATCAGATGGAATCGCCGCTCGATGTGCTTGGACTTCTGGTGAGACCTTGGCTCCTTAGCTAGGGCTATGGCGCCATTATTGTGCAGTAAAGAGGTATGGCATCCGATGACATCACTCCAAGCTCTGTGGCAAACTTCTTGTACCAGAATGCCTCCTTCATAGCTTCGATGCAGCAATGTACTCTGCCTCCATGGTGGAATCTGCAATTACCGTTTGCTTGAACTCTTCCAGCTAACTGCACCACCATTGCAAATGAACAGACTCCAGATGTCGACTTTCGATCATCTATATCAGACATAAAGTCTGAGTCTGTAAATCCCTGAATCTGGAGTTCTCCATTCAAAGACTAGAAACATATCCTTAGTCCTTCTCAAGTACTTAAGGATACATTTCACAGAAGTCATGCTCTTCGTCTGGATTCGACTGATATCTGCTTGTGACACTCACAGCATGGGCTATATCAGGTCGTGTACATAGCATGGCATACATGAGGCTCCCTATTGCCGAAGCATAAGGGATCTTGCTCATGCGTTCAATCTCCTCAGGTGTGCTAGGGCACATCTTCTTGGAGAGATGAATGCCATGTCTAAAAGGCAATAAACCTCTTTTGGAGTTATCCATGCTAAACCTTTTTAGCACCTCCTCTATGTACATCTTCTGTGAAAGTCCTAGCATCCTATTTGGTCTATCTCTATAGACCTTAATACCCAGTATAAAGGATGCCTCTCCTAGATCTTTCATAGAGAACTCCTTAGACAACCATACTTTGACTGAGGTCAACATGGAATGTCATTCCCAATTAGGAGGATGTCATCCATACAATACGAGGAAGACAACTGTGCTCCCACTGACCTTTTTGAACACACATGGTTCCTCCTCATTCTTGATGAAACCAAAATTTTGATCACATCATTGAAATGAGTATTCCAACTCGAGATGCTTGCTTAAGTCCATAAATGGACCTTTGCAGTTTGCAGACCTTGTGATCATCATCACTGGATGTGAAACCAAGCGGCTGTTCCATATAGATATCTTCCTCAAGATATCCATTTAAGAATGCCATTTTTCATCCATCTGCCATATTTCATAATCGAAATAGGCTGCAACAGCAAGCAATGTGCGGATAGATTTTAGCATGGCTACGGATGAGAAGGTATCTTGATAGTCAATACCTTCACGCTGACTATAACCTTTCGCTATGAGTCTAGCTGAATGTCTTCACATTCCCATCTACACCTATCTTTCTCTAAAGATCATTTACACCAATAGATACAATACCTTCAGGTGATCTACTAAGGTCAGACTTGGTTTGAGTAAATCGAGTCAATTCTAATTCATTGCTCTAACCATTTCGCGAGTCGATATCTGATATCGCTCATATAGTCTTGGGATCATCACCATGAACTCTATTTCCATGAGGAATATTTTCTCTACATCCTCTTGTATGGTACCTAAGTATCTTCAGGAGGATGGAAAACCTAGTCGATCTATGAGGTGGAAGCGGTTGTGTTAGGACTGGTTCTGATTGATTAGGTTTCTCAGGTTCTTTAGCTCGTTGCTCTTGAAAGACATTCTCCTTGAGCTTAATTATTCTTCCGATCCACATCTTGAATAAACTATTTTCAAGAAAAATAGCATTTCGACTCACAATACATTGTAATCTTTCAGAATATAAAAATAATATCCTAATGACTCTTTAGGATATCCTATGAACCGAGCTCTAAAAGACCTGAACTCTAACTTGTTCGTCTGCTGTCTCTTGACATAGCGGACAACCCCAAATTCTGAGATGATTCAGACTTAGCTTTTACCATGTCATATTCATACGGTTGTAGGAACGTTTTTAGAGGAACCCTATTCAATACATAATACTGTCATAATACAATATCCCAAAAAATTCTGGAGGTCTGTGAAGCTCATCATAGAAGGACCATATCTAAAGGGTTGGTTTCTCCTTCTGAAACCTCGTTGAGTTGAGATTTTAAGTGGAGTCCATGAGAGACTATACCATTTCTTAAGATAATCTAGAATTTTTGACTAAGATATTCACCTCCTCGATCTGATCGAAAGAACTTAATGGCTTTCCTGTTTATTTTTCTACCTCATGTATGAATTCTTTGAACTTTCAAAGCTTTAGATTGTGTTTCATTAGAAATACAATCCGTACTAGACATATCATCGGTAAAGGTAATGAAGTAGATAAGTTGCTCTAGCCGGCACATCAAATGGGCCGCACACATCTGTATGTACTAGGACAAGTAGGTCTGGCCCTTTCCCAATGTTCACAAAAGGAGCTTGGTCATTTTGCTTAAAAGCATGATTCACAAACTGGATATGTCTCGAAAGTCAACGGACTCAGTAGCCGGATTTTTCAATTTGTTAACCCTCTTTCGCATATAACCTAGCTTAAGTGCCACAATACTTATCATTTAGACTATTCTAGTTTTTTAATTCCTATGCATTCACATTTTGCTCAATATTAAAAACAGATACATCAACATGTAACTGATAAGACCATTAATAAAAAACCATTTGCAACTTATTATTTTCATAAAATATGTTACAATGGTCCTTATGAAAGCTAATCACATAGCCTTCTTGTGCTAAACATGAAACAGAAATCAAATTCCTGCTTGCTGCAGGACATAATAACAGTCTCTTAAAACTAAATCTAATCCTAATGGTAATCGCAGATGGTAGGTTCCTACGCCACAGTAGCAACTCTGCTCCATTCCCGACACGTAGGATCATCTCCCCATCCCTCAGCTCCTGCTCTCCTCAAGAGTCAAGCACCCAACTGGATGCAGAAGAAATCATAAGATTAGATTCGATAATGAGCATACCTCCAGAAGGACCATCCTTCTTGTTCTTCAGGTGGCCAGTACTGAGGAAGATTTCCCTTCCAATGGCCTTCTGACTGACAGTGGAAATACTTTCCCTTTTCAAAGCCTTCTTTTCGATCCTGTCATCTTGTTCTTGCCATCACCTTCTGTTCTTACGATTCTTTTTTTTCCAAAAGACTTTCTCTTAGAAGAAAGTGCTTCACAGTAAGAACTGAGCCTTTGAACCTTTCATTGAAAGCTCAGCTTAAACCAGCATATTCATAACTCGCCAAGTACATTGCATCTTATGCATATGAAGTTCATGATGAACTGACCATATGCATCGACAAGGACTGAAGGATCACATCAATCTGAAAATCCTTTCTAAGATGATACCGAGCTTCTCAAGCTCCTCAAGATCCTTGATCATTGTCAAACAATGATCTTGGACTGACTGCCCATCACGCATCTTGGCCTTAAAAAGTCTTTGACAGACTTGATACTTGGCCGCGACTCTTTCACCAAACAACTCTTGTAGGTGAGCCAACATTTGGCAGTATCAAAATATTTTATGTTGGTCTGCAAATCATCAGACATTGCACCCAACATGTAGTACCTGACTTTGTTATCATCATCCGTCCACTTTTCAAAGACTCTCTGTTCAGCAGTCGACGTGCTGCATGGCAGGTGGGTCCTGGTCCAAGAATGAGTCAATTTTTTGAAACCAGAATATTCTGTAGTTCCTCAACCAGTCCTTAAAATTTGGTCCAGTCAGTCTATGAGTGTCTAGAATTTTGGTTAGGGGTTTGAGCAGACATGTTTCCTGTAAGAGTCAAAAATTTCTAGTTAGATTTTTAATCAGACTCAACCAATTTGTTTAGAGTTTTTATTTTTAAACAAATTAGGCTCCACTATTTTCTCAGATCCCTACACTCCTTGGTAGAGATGTGAAAATCTCTGTGATTAGTGATTTCTAGTGGGTGGTGCAGTCTCACGACTGGCTCATCACCTCACCTAACAGTTATTGGTGATGGGTCAACCGATGAGTGGACAACTCTTGTCCAATGATTCTCTAATCATGGTGCACCCAAAACTTGGTCTCTAATTCATGAAGCTCACCGTATCCGGATATTGCTCCAATCCTTAGTTAAGCCAAACCCACCATTTGCACGAACTAGATTCCTGATTGGTCCCTCACGTATCCAAATATTGAGCCCAACCATCCTCTAATCCGTAGCATCCAATGCCTAATGGAATGGTTGCATCTTTCTGGTGGCAACTGAGCCACTGTAACCAGCCAGAACAATCAACCCGGGAAGGGCCCCACATCCACAATGGTGGAAGACCTAGACTTAATATTTTCTTAGGAAGATTTGATTTAGGTCTCTTTAAACTTGACTTGACATAGTCATAACATTATGACTAACCTAGTGGCATGGGTCAGCTCGAATTGTTAGCCACCTCAAATCAGAACTGGATCGACACATATGCCAGGTAAGTGAGACCGATGGAGGGATATGCCATTAACTCGATAAGAATGCATTCGAGTCGAGTAGCTCCAATTAAAAACCAGTCGTCGCATCTGTCCACTTACCTTAGACACCAAATTGTCGAACCAGAACTAATTGGTTAGCCTACAATCAGGCTCTAACCACTGAGCCAATTAGGTTTAACTTGATGAGTCATCTAAATTGATTCGACTTGACCCAACTTAATCCTATTAGGCTGTCAATTATTAGCTTTCATAATCCCACCTAACCAACTCTTATTCAGTTGATCAACCGCTAGACCTAATTGAGCTACCCAAGCCGAACCCAATCTTATGAAAATATCTTAGATCTGAATTCTCAATTTTAGACCTAACTTAATTTCATAAGCTCAATAATTAATTAAGTTTGGTTCATAAACAAAGACATGTAAAATAAATCCTAGGTTTCAGGATCTAGGTTTTGCAAAAAATAAGTTTGATTTCGATTAAGGATGAACGCCGGCACCCCTACACTCATATGAACACCCATGAATGGAAGAGAGGTCTAAATCTACTTTTTCTTATGACCGGACGGCCATGAGGAACACCTTAATCAAAAATATAAATTTAACTACAAAACTAGTTAATCTAAATTAACATATCACATATACAATTTAAGATCTAACTAATACATGCTTTGCATACATCTCATTATCAAAAATTAATCTAATTAATATGCTTTCAGATCTGATACATCATATGAATATCAAAAAATAGAATTAAATTAAACTATTCAAAATAAAAACTATTCTAGAAAGTTACTAGAACAATTCTACACTAGTCTAGGCATGCAACAGATCAATTTTATGAAATAATTAAAATTTTATTTTTTATTTTTGATTAATTATAAAATTTAATATAAAAAAATAAAATAAATTATATTTAATTCATATTTTAATCTCATAAAATATAAAACTTAAGACTATTCATGATTCAATTAATCCTAGTCTAGTTATGCATCTCATGCATGTTAGATCTTCTTAGTTTAATTTTAAATATTTTATTTTCAGATCCTATCACATTGATGTGATATCTAAATTATTTAATATCAGATAAATTAAAATTAAAATAATCTAAAATAGATCTGAAATAGAGCCAACAACTGCTCTGATACCACTTGAAGGAAAAATCCTTTTTCCTGTGTAGGATCTTCCAGATTTCATCAAATCTGGGATGGAATAAATAAAAATTTTATCCTTATTCTATTTTAGATCTAATATTATTAGATTTATTTATTATCTGATATTTAAAATCTAAAATTAAATCTAAAGTATGAGAAATATAGACATACCTCAAGGGTAATCTAATTACCCTTGTAGATGATCGCAGCACTGCCTGAGTTCTGATGTAGCCATGCAAGGCCTGGCCTCTACCAGTATCCACTAGGTAGGATCTAGAATATCTTCTCCTCATAATTCTAGCTCCAAAATTAGATCAATATCTGATTTGAAGTACTTCAGAACTCCTTTGAAGTTGGAGCAGCAGCCTGTCGAAGATGTCCTGCAGCCTTCTATTCCAGGCATCACCACGCCTTGTACCTTTGCCAGATGAACGTCCAACTTTTGAACGTGAAGAGGGAGAAAGGAGAGAGGGAGGATGTGAGAAGAGGGGAGGGGTGGAGCTAATGGGTTTTTTGCATAAACAAGTTCTATCTCAAAACCTAGGTGAAGCAGGGTTTTATATAGATCCTGTATGCTGCGCAGTGCCACATCATTCGACCAATCAAAAAATTCCAATAAATTTGAAAAAATTTGATTGATGGTGATGTATCTGATCACATCAGATAAGAATCCCATGCTCTCTCCTATGTTGGCACCAACATTGGATAAGCACAAATAAGGTGGCGCCAAAGAGTCCAAGTTTATCAGGACTCTTTGGTTCTTATCCATTTGGGGGCCCACTTAAATCCAATTGAGCTCACACCATAATCTGATTATGGATCCTAATTTGAAGTGTTTGGACATGTGACACTCCACAAAAATCTCCAATGAATCTCTTCAGTTTAAGACCCATATGTCAACTTTTGACAGATGTCTAAATAAAATTGGCAGTGCTAGAAATTAGCAGGTGTTGTCTTAAATTCATCTCATGAATTAAGACAAGCTTTTTGAGCTAACAAGCTTCAATTAGATTGAGAAAACTTTCAAGGTTCTCTGGATGAGTCAGATCAATTTGGCTCAGTAAGAAGAAAAGATTACACGAGGAGAAAGTTAGGCTCAATCGAGTGCTAGCACGATTTCTTGAACCTAATTGGATCTTATCCAAATCAATTGGGGTAGCCCAATTGATGACATCCAGACCCTAACCCTTGTTTGTGTGACCCAGTTAGGTTCAATTCTGTATGGTAATGAGACATGTCGTGATCTCATCAATCGACATCATCGAAACTCCTTTCGATGGACAAAACTCTTCTGATTCAGAAATTAGAATGATCATCATCAAAATCATTCTAATTGCTCCAAAATCTACCAATACACCTAGCAGTATATGGTGGCAACCCATCAGAATTGAAGATGAACCTCTTGGTGCAGCTACCTGTGTGATTGAGTTCCTCTATATGAGTTCCGACTGAATTAGGGTTAAAGTGAACTCGTCAAACCCAACTCAGTCATATGAATCAATGATCGATCCGAGTCCGATGTGAAACCCAATGGAAAACTCTTTTCATTATTTCTCTACCATGGCCATGGGCTTAAGGACTCGATCTTTCGATCATCATAGGACTACTCTTCATCTACCGAGGTTGATAGATCCCATCTTGATGCGATCTGTTCCTACAATGGATATGCTACGCCAACATACACCTCAGGATTTCGAATGGCTAGAGACTGAGTTATGGTATAGTCAAACTATATAACACACTCAAGGTGAACCATCGATGCACCTCAGGTCAAAGAACTAGATACACAACTGCAGCATCGAGCTAGTCATCGACAAGAAGGTAGACTTCCTTATGACTGCTTGAGGTGGTCACGCTCAGTACTTTCATTCTCAACGAATACCTGTACTCTCACTCTGGTGTCTCCACACCATAGACTCAAGACTCATCTATCCTAAGGAAGCGATCGTACACCAGCCTTCCAGATCGATCACCATCCTCGTGATGATCCTATGGTCAGGAGCAGTTTATGAGTTAGTTATGTAAATTCATGTCTTAAATTTTTAACTCTTGAAAATATGCATTTACATTCCCACTAACTCAAAGGATGTATCACAAATACAATGTACACAATGTGATAGAAAAATAACCCTTTTATTCATTTGTAGTGAAAATTATAAATTTGCCCTTAGATCTGTACAGGAATGTGTCAGCCGATCTGGTATCTAGGGCACACATCTAACAATTTCTTTCTATTTTTCTCTCCTTTTTTTCTTATCTTTTTCTTAGATTTTTCCAGCTTTTTCTCCTCTCAACCTCATGCCCAAAGACCCAAGGAATGGCATGCCACATCCCATGTAGCACCCCCTTTAAATAGGAAACCAAGGGGCTTGAGAAACTTCCTTGGGTGCTTGATTTCCTCACGTGGTGATTTAATTCAATGTGTGATAACTTATGGCATAGAAGAGCCTTCATATAGAAGAACTTCTCTTTCTTGTTGGGTTTCGATGGTGCAGTAGAAGGGTTAGGTATATAAAATTTTTATTCAAAACACTGGAAACCCTAATGCCAATAAATCCTTGACTATAACAATCAAAGTATAATTTTTATTCAAAACGTGATACCTATAGCACTAATTCAAATTTTTATGAAGCATCCAAGTGTCTGCCCTCTAATGGTGATCCACAAGGAAATTGGACCAAAGACAACTCTCTTCCTTCACCTTGCTTCAAAAGTTCTAGCTCCTAGAACTCAACTAGCCTCGTATTGGTCAGATTTCTTCATGAACCTGACTTGACCCTCTTAGAACTTCTTCTAGACTTCTGAATCTCTTTCTTTAGACCTTCCCAACCCTTGTCTGGACCAAATTAGGATTTGTCTAAAATCTCAAAACCTTGTTCTAAAACTAAGATAGGTTGCAAGAAAGAAGGGAGAAGTATACAGGAGAAAATAAAAAGTTTTCTGAATGCCTCAGACACCCAGCATGCAAGGCCTTTTATATGTGCCAGAGGGATGCCCAAATGTAAGACACACCCCATCAAAAGCCTCATCTAATCTGCATATTAGAAAAAATAAGTCTTCAGACAGAAGGACTCTTCTACTTGATACATTGATTAGCACCTTCACCCGCGCATGCGACCAGAGAAGGGATATTTTTGCATCACTTCTCAAATCAAAAAAATCCACAATTTTCCACATGGAAAGAGGATTCAAATTTGATTCTAGATCACCTAATAAGAGAGAAAAAAAAATCCCACAAAAGGATGTGTTCCTTGCATTTCTTCATGCAATCACTTATCACCGCGCACACGCATTCGAGGAGGTGTTTTGGCATCCTATTGATCTCCTGATAAATCTGAAAAAATTCCAAATAAATTTCCATAAAATAGCTTATCAAAAGTGAAACAATATCAGATAGGTGGCATTCCATTTTAAACATTTTTGATCTTTAGAAGGAATTTTCAAAGTGCAAAGAGTCACGACGCTTCACACGCGTGCGTGAGAGCTTCACTTCTTTCCAATTTTTCTCCATCCTATATAATCCAAAAAAATCCATCTCATGCTTTGAGATATGCACCAGAGAATGGAGGGTGATATGGGCTACCACACAAATTTGAATCCTAAGCTAGAAGGACTCTTCCTTCTGCTCATGCCAACATGCGCATAAGTTCTTTCATTTGTGCCAAGAGTCCTCATCCAAGAGGACTCTTCATTTTTGGCGTTAACTTGAGATGTGGTGCCATTTTTTTGAGCTGCTTCCAGGTGGCACAACCTGACCCAATTGCTCACCAAATTAGGTTAGCAAATTAGCAAGGTAGGAGATCAAATTGATCTCCCAATGAACTAGGGTTTTCACACGTGCCAACATGCTTACTGGGAATCTAATTGGATCCAAAATTTCAATCAACCTTATCAAAAGGATCCTTAGCTAATTTTATATGTGTGTGACCCATTGAGTTTTACATCTAGCCAGCAATTGGTCCAGATGTAAGTTGATCAAATTTGATTAGATTCCAATCTAATCGATTTAGGTCTAATCGAGCTAACCCAAGTTCAACAATTAGAATCTTTTCTAATTGGTGATCGAATTAAACTCTTTAATTTGATCAAATCTATAAGTCAAGATTGATGTCTAGCAACATATCATGACTATCTAAAAAATATAAAATTTGATAAAAATACCAAATATATCCTTCAGTGGTAAGTTACCGTACAATTCAATCCTTCGATCATCCCTGCATCCTGAATATGTTCATGAGTATGGAATTATGTCAAACTCAAATACATATTTATATCGATTATTGATCATCCAATGACGAATCTTTAGAAACTTTTTCTAATCTCCTTCCTGCTTTTGGTTAAAAGACTTTTTCTGAGTCATCTAGGGATGAGAATACACAGAATGCGATCTCCTCTTATTAGGAGTGATCGATTCCATGTTGACCTACTCATAACCTTCATACACACTCCACCATATCCAGAACATCCCGTACATATCTTAATGCCATGCTTGGATATAAACCAAAATATGGTTCATGTGCACAAGATTTCTCGGTGATCTCAGGTCTAAGGATTACTTGCACAACTCTCACTTAGAGAACCATCTTTGACATGCAAGTAAAGCTTCCATAAGATATTTTCTTTCACTGAATCAATTCAGTGACTCATTTCTAAATGAGCATCCACATCCTGTATTAGTATCCCACACAATAGCTAGTGAGATTGAAGGGAAAATGGATAGTTCAAAATATGTATTTTTAAAATTTTACTATGAAAAATAAATGATTAAATACTTTAATCTTCTAAACATGTATTGGATTAGATCTAAACTATCAATTAAAGATCTATGATATAAAAATTTACATATAAAATGTAATATAAAATAAAAAATTATATCGATCACATCGATGTCCTGAATCTGATCTAACCTTTAGATCACATCAGTTGAGTTCAGAACTCATCATCTTTTCATGGTCAATGATCTCCTCCACTGCTAGTAGGTGTGGTATGAAGCTTTCGCTGATGCCAAGCAACTGTACAGGTCATCCGGCCTCTACAGATTATCCACTCGAAGCCCTGATCAGATCTTCCTTCGTGAGAGTGCTAGCTCGCATCGAAGACTCTAGATGGCTGATCCATGCTCCTTTCTTTGGATCTCTCACACTCCTCTAGATTAGAAGATGAAGCTTTACAAGGAGGTGGTGGTATGAAAAATTGAACAAGACTCACTCTTGTATTTTTCTTCTCACAAAATCTAGAGTTGAAACCCTAGACCCTACATCTCATGCTCGAAAGGAAGAACACTTCCTTTGTTTCTCACGCACAGAAGCCCAGTCCACTCTCAACTTTTCACACCCCAACTCTTAGGTTTCTCACACCAAAAATCACTTCTAATCTCTAAAAACTGATCCCTTCTTAAGGGTGGCATCCCATGGAAGATAAGGATAAAGAAAAGGTAGTTTCGGTTCAATTTCAAATATTAGTTGATCTTTATCATCAATTCAAATCAAATTTGATATAAATTTTGAACCAAACATTATCCTTATCTTATGAACTCAGAGAGGGGTCAACCAACATCAGATTGGTGTAAAAAATCTCATGCAAAAATACTTTATGCATGGAGAAAGGTGATGGCATGAAGAGAAGAGTCTAACTCAATTTGGACTCTAGGTTTTCATTCAAATTCAAACCCATTTGAACTCAAATTTAAACCAACTAATTTTTAATTCAAAAGGAATCAGATGTGGACATGGAAAAGCTTTTGGGCATGAGAAAAATTCATATAAAAAAATTTTTTTCTCGCATGAAGAATAATAAGAGGGCACAGAGAAATGAGGCACAAGGATTTGAATTCAAATTATTTTCTCATCTAATTGGATTCTTAACCCAATCAAATTAGGTTAGACCTAATTAGATCACTAAACCTAATCTAATTAGGTAGTAAATAGCTTTGATTAAATTTTAATCAAATCAAAAATTTATCGAGCTCAAATTCTGATCAAATCAGAAATCAAACACCCTTAGCGATTAGGTCATCGCATAACCTAATCGGGTCAAACTAAATTAAATCCAATTCAATTAAATTTGATCGAAATCTCAATGCTCAATTAAATTTACCTAATTAGCAATCTAATTACTGATTGATTTATGTCACAAATTGACATAAAAAGTATCAATTAATATCTAAATTATCTAACTTTATTAAGAAATTGATACTTATTATTATATTTTGCAGAAGAAGAGATCATCAATAGAAAGAACAAGGAAAGAGGATTCCAACAGCGCAAATTTTATGCAAAACGGAGTTAAATTGACCCAGGAATTGAAGAATGAAGAAAGAAGACTCAATTGGGTCAAACCCGAGTCAAATCAGATCAAAATTGATCAAAAATCAACTGATTTGGTGATCTGATTAGCCGCCTGGTCCACAGCAACAGGCGCGTGGACCATGGACCCATCGGCGCACCATAAACCCCCCTAACAACTCTTTAAAACCTCTTAGTCCCACATCGAAAGTTTTGAAACCTTATAACCCCCAAATGCCTATAAAAAGCCCCAAAGGCCCTTGTTTTATGTATTCTTCCTTCCGATCAAGCTTGTAACCCTAGATAGTGGGGTTTTTAGCTCTCTTTTCAAGCCTCGAGCTTTGAGATTTTTGTAATAAATTTTTTTTATATAAAATCTATTTTTATGCAATTTCATCTCTTTACATTATGCAATTTATTTTTCTTGCAATTAGGATAGTTTAATTTATGCAATTTAATTTTATGCAATTAGGTTAGTTTAAATTATGCAGTTTAAATTTATGCAATTAGGATAGTTTAATTTATGAAATTAGGGTAGTTTATTTTTTTGTATTAAATTTTGTAAGTAGATTTAGATCATGTCTAGCTAAGCATCCCTTCTAGGGTTTGCGATGAAGCTAGATCATGAGTAGGATTTTACATAGGGTTCTTTCTTTTTCTTAGGGTTTCTTTTTCTTCCTCTTTTGCCAAGAATTTTTGATGAACTACAGTTGGGTCAGAGTCCCTTCATAGTTCATGCTTGATTCAGTGCATAGGAGGAGAAAACCCTAAGGGATCCTAGTTATTACTCCCTGTAAAGAATCTTGATGGGTTATCGTTGGGCCTTAGTCCCTTCATAATCTATGCTTGGGAAAGATAAGAGGAGTAGTCGTTAGGATCATTAAGAAAATTCTAGGTAGAATTCCCTAATCTAGATCTAGTGGATTCAAAAACCCTAGATCCTTAGTCTTATTGTCTTTAGCAAACAACTTTCGACTTTCGATTTTTGTTAAAGCTCGCTTGAGCATAGATTTGAAAATCATTTTTAAAACAAGTCTCTGTGGGATCGACCCGTACTCACTGATCGTGCTACTCTGCACACCGTGCGCTTGCGATTTTATTTACAAATTTTAAGATTTGCACATCAAGTTTCAAAAACTTGATGTGCAATTGGAAGTGCTAATAGTCTTTAAATGACCTAAGCACCAAGAGTCTAACCACTAATCTTCTCCGTGACTCACTACATTAGCAAATACTTTCTAACTTACTCTTATTTCTTTTATAGATTAATTTATTTCATATATATATATATATTTATTTATTATTTATTTATTTTTTACATATATATTAAATGCAAGAAATAACTCATAGTGGAAGGAAAAGAAATGATAACACCTGATTTTGTTCAAGCTCTCCCCCCAACTTGACCGACATTGTCCCCAATGGAGTTTATCTAATTTAATTGTCCTAAGCAAACTGAAAACAAAGAAAGCATTAGAAATTAAATAAGCTGGGTTGCCTCCCAGAAGCGCTAAGTTTTGTGTCTTCAGCCAGACCAAACCTCGAAGCAACTTAATCACAATAAGTTGGTTCATAAAGAACCATGGCATCTTCAATAGTCTTGACAGGTAATTCCAAGAATGGTTTTAATCGTTGATCATTAACTTTAAAGATAACACCATTACTTGGGTTTTCAATCTCAACAGCTCCGTGTGAAAAGACTTCCTTTACTAAAAATGGTCCTGTCCATCTAGACCTAAGCTTTCCTGGAAACAGATGTAATCTAGAGTTATATAAGAGTACCTTTTGTCCTATATTGAAAGTTTTTCTCATAATTGATTGATCATGAAATGCTTTGGTTCGTTCCTTGTATATCTTTGCATTTTCATAGGCTTCATTTCTAAGTTCTTCTAATTCATTCAACTGAAGCTTTCTATGGTTTCCAGCGTCGTTCAAATTTGTATTTAGTTGTTTGATGGCCCACATGGCTTTGTGTTCTATCTCAATAGGCAAGTGACATGGTTTACCAAACACAATCCTATAAGGAGACATTCCTAGATTGGTCTTGAAAGCGGTTCGGTATGCCCAAAGTGCATCAATTAATTTCAAAGACCAATCCTTTCTATTGGCACTAACAGTTTTTTCCAGAATTTGTTTGATTTGTCGGTTTGACACTTCAACTTGTCCACTAGTTTGAGGATGATATGGTGTGGTCAATTTGTGGGTGACATTATACTTTTTCATCAATGTTGCAAAAGGTCGGTTACAAAAATGGGTTCCCCGATCACTAATGATTGCCCTAGGAATACCGAAACGGGAGAGAATATTTTCTTTAAGAAACTTAATGACCATTTTGCTATCGGGTGTTCTACATGCAATTGCTTCTACCCACTTTGAAACATAATCAACTGCTACTAGAATATATTTATTTCCAAAGGAATTTGGAAATGGTCCCATGAAATCGATTCCCCAAACATCAAAAACTTCAACTACCAAGATTGGGTTGAGTGGCATCATGTGTCGCTTGGTGATTCGACCCATTTTCTGACATTGAGCACAACTTTTACAATATTCATGAGCATCCTTAAACAAATTGGGCCAATAAAAACCACATTGGAGAACCTTAGCAGCAGTTTTCTTAGACGCGAAGTGACCCCCACATGCTTGATCATGACAAAAAGATAAAATATTCATGACTTCGTTATCTGGGATACACCTTCTAATAATTTGATCAGGACATTGTTTAAAAGATAAGGATCATCCCAAATGAAATACTTCACTTGGGCAAAGAATTTATATTTATCCTGCTTAGTCCAATGAGAAGGTATCTTACCTATGGCTAAATAATTTACAATATCAGCAAACCAAGGTTCAGTAGACACAGACATGAGTTGCTCATCTGGGAAAGATTCATTGATGGGTGGTTCACTAGATGGTGCGACTGGAATTCGGGACAAATGATCTGCTACAACGTTCTCAGTGCCTTTCTTGTCCCTAATTTCTAGGTCAAATTCTTGAAGGAGCAAAATCCATCTGATTAAACGTGCCTTGGCATCCTTCTTTGCTAGGAGATGTCTAATGGCTGAGTGATCGGTGTAAACAATGGTGTGGGTCCCAACCAAATAAGATCTAAATTTCTCTAAAGCAAAGACAACGGCAAGGAACTCCTTCTCAGTTGTGGTGTAGTTAAGCTGCGCATCATTTAAGGTTTTACTTGCATAATATATCACTCTAGGCAGCTTATTTATTCGTTGACCTAAGATTGCGCCCACAACATGATCGGACGCATCACACATTAATTCAAATGGTTCAGACCAGACAGGAGGATGAATGATTGGAGCTGATACAAGTGCATTTTTTAGAAATTCAAAGGATTCCAAGCACTCATGAGTAAATTCAAATTTGGTATCCTTTGCCAAAAGATTAGTCAGTGGACGTGCTACTTTGCTAAAGTTGGCAATAAACCTTCTATAGAATCCAGCATGACCTAAAAATGAACGTATTTCTTTCACAGATTTAGGTGGTGGAAGACTTGCAATTAGATCTATTTTGGCCTTGTCCACTTCAATCCCCTTTTTAGAAATGACATGGCCAAGAACTATTCCCTGTTTGACCATAAACTGACATTTTTCCCAGTTGAGAACTAGGTGCTTCTCCTTACATCGTTCTAGAACTAATTGCAGGTGATTCAGACACTCGGAGAAGGTTAGACCAAAAACAGAAAAGTCATCCATAAAAATTTCTAGAAATCGTTCTATCATATCTGAAAACATGCTGATCATGCATCTCTGAAAGGTTGCCGGTGCATTACATAGTCCAAAGGGCATTCGTCTATAGGCAAAAGTACCAAATGGACAGGTGAATGTAGTCTTTTCTTGATCTTCAGCGGCTATGGGATCTGGTTGTAACCGGAGTATCCATCAAGAAAACAGTAAAACTCTTGTCCGGCTAGTCTTTCCAACATTTGATCAATAAATGGCAAAGGAAAGTGATCTTTCCTTGTCGCAGCATTCAACTTTCTATAGTCTATACAGACCCTCCATCCCGTTTGGGTCCTAGTTGGGATAAGTTCGTTTGCATCATTTTGGACCACTGTTACCCCAGATTTCTTGGGTACTACTTGAACTGGGCTTACCCAAGAGCTATCAGAAATAGGATAAATTATTCCACTATCTAGGAGTTTCAGAATCTCCTTTTTAACTACATCCTTCATAACTGGATTAAGCCTTCTTTGGGCTTCTCTTGTTGGTTTAGCCTCTTCCTCTAAGTATATTCTATGTTGAACTATAGAAGGGCTTATTCCTTTGATATCTGCTATGGTCCAACCTATTGCTTCCTGATTTGCTTTTAGAACTGACACTAACTCCTCCTCTTGCTTGGGATCTAGGTCTGATGCAATAATTACAGGCAAAGTTTCTTTGGGTCCTAGATATGCATACTTGAGATGTTCTGGGAGGGGTTTCAGTTCTAAAATGGGTGCTTCCTCTATCGATGGTTTAGGTGATGGTTTCACCATCTCAATGATTGGTTCAGTAGGAAGTGTCGATTCCTGATTAATCTGATTTTCTTTAAGTATTTCATTGACATCCTCAGACTCATGGATTAACCAGGGGTTAGACTCTAGGTCGACTTCATCATCACTAATGTCAATGGATTCATAAATACCATCTTGGACTACATTGACATCAGCATGAGAAGAGGATTCCTGTTCTAAGTTAAAAACATTAAGCTCAATGGTCATATTCCCAAAGGATAACTTCATTAGACCATTTCGATAATTGATTTCAGCATTGGCCGTAGCTAAGAATGGTCTTCCTAAAATGACAGGTATATGTCCTTTAGGATTCGCAACTGGCTCAGTCTCTAAAACAATAAAATCTACAGGAAAATGAAATTTTCAACCTTTATCAGAACATCCTCGACCATTCCCTTAGGGATCCTGAGAGATCTATCGGCTAACTGTAATGTGATCCCAGTAGGTTGAAGTTTTTCTAATCCTAGTTGTTCATACACCGAATATGGAAGGATATTCACACTAGCTCCTAGATCTAGCAAGGCCTTTTTTATATTGGTTTCTCCAATAACACAAGAAATTGTTGGAGCTCCAGGGTCCTTATATTTAATTGGCACATGGCTAGATAGGTATGAACTGACACTTGCAGCCAAAAATACTTTCTTTGGTACATTAGTGGTCCTTTTCCTAGTGAAGATCTTTTAAAAATTTGGCATAAGTTGGAACCTGATGGATTATATCTAAAAGAGAATATTAACTTGGACTTGTTTAAATACCTCTAAAATTTTGTCTAAATGTTCAGATTTATTGGATTTCAGTCTGTTTGGAAAAGGAGCTCTAGGACTTTTAAGTACTGGACTAGTGAATTTTCAGTTTCTGGTGCTTGAGGTTGAAAGGTAGTAGTTTTAGAAGGTGACTCGGCAGATGAGTCATCTATATCATCAAGTGCAACTACCTTATTGTCTATTTTTTTTCTGATCTTAAGGTATGAATGGCATTTACACCATTAACTTGGTTTCCTTGTTGGGGTCGTGGACCATTTTGGTTCCTAGGATTTGGCTCAGGTTGGCTAGGTAACCTACCATGTTCTCGTTCACTAATGGTCGAAGCCAGCTGACTTACTTGCATTTCCAGACGGGCTATAGCTTGGGTGTTATTATTTATGAGTTGACCCGTGGTTTGCATAAAGCTGGTATGTGTCTTCATCATGGCTTCTAGGCTTTTCTCTAAAGAGGTAATTTTCTTGTCATTATCATGGAAGCCTAGCGGGTTGTTCATTACTGGGTTGGACCTTAGATTTTGCTGATTGAAATTAGGATTCTGGGACCATGAGAAATTCGGGTGATTCCTCCAACCTGGGTTATATGTGGGTGCATAAGGATTGTTCAATGGTCCTTGATAGGTGGCATTCACCTGTGCACACTCATTCGAGTAGGAACATTCTTCTAAGACATGGTCTGGTGCATTGCACCCTTTACACATGGGTGCAGATATTTGATTTACATTGGCTGGTCTCTGTAATTCTAAGGCTTCCAATCTACGTGTTAAGGTTGCAATCTTGGCCTCTGATGCTAGGGTTGGTTGAATTTGATGCATTCCTCCTCTTGAAGGTGTAGCTTTATCAGGTTCCCTAGTTATTTCCCACTGTAAATTTTTCTCGGCTAGGTCTTCTAAGAATTGCCAAGCTTCAGTAGTTTCTTTATCCATAAATTGGCCTTGGCAATGGACTCTAGCATGGTTCTTGAGTTTGAATCTAACCCCTCATAGATGATCTGGCATAGTCTCCAAGTTTCGATTCCATGGTGTGGGCATTGGGTCAAAAGATTCTTGAAACGATCAAAGTACTTCCAAAATGATTCACCAGCTAGTTGGTAAAATTGATTTATTTCATTCCTAATCCTAGCTATTTTATGATGGGGAAAATACTTTTTTAAAAATGTTCTCACAAAGCCCTCCCAGGTAGTGACAGAATAGTTTGGCAGACTATAAAGCCACTTCTTAGCATTGTCCTTAAGGGCAAAGTTGATTAATCTAAGTTTGACCTCATCCTCTGTTAATTGCAGTTTCATGGTTGCACATACCTCCTCAAATTCTCTAATAAATATATAAGCATCCTCTAATCCTGTGAATTTTGGAAGCATATTTATGATTTGAGGTTTGATTTCAAAATTGTTAGCTGTGGGTTGTGGCAACCTGATACAAGATGGTTGGATGGAGCCAACTGGATAACACAAATCCTTAAGGGTCATGGGTTGGATTGGTTCAGCCATTGGAACAACAGGAATTGACTCAATTCTAACTAGACGACCCGACACTCTTCTCCACACACGAGGTGTACGGTTCTCGATGTTTATACAATTTTTTTTTTTTTTAATAAAATTTTTATGTATAAGGAAAAGAAAGAAAAGTTCTAAAGAGAAGATCCTAAGGAGTCCTAAATCTAAAGAAAAGTAACCAAATTAATTTAAATTTTAATTTTTTTTTTTCAAACAAGTGAATCAATAAATTAAACTCAATCTATCCTAGGGTTAACCTAAATCTAGACAGCTCCTAACTGTTCCAAGATGACCCTTCAAACCTTCCAAGTGGAGATTGATCAACTAGTTAGCCAGGTAAGTATAAGAGGTGGGAGGTTCACTCATCGTTGCCTTTCTAGACACCAAACGAGTTGGCCAGGCCAGCAACTGAACCAATTTAACAAACCACCCTCAGGGACTTGCCTAGACACCAACTAATCAAACAACTCAAACTTGGTAGAACTCTTAGGGTTCCTTGTCCTATTGAGCTCGAATTCCTTAAGGTTGACGTCTAATTGATTTTAAGATTAAAAGTCTAGGTAATGCAATATGATGGAGATGGTTTTTGGGCTAAGGAAGGGTAATGAAATCCCCACCTTATCTTGTTAATGGGTTGATGCCCTTAGATTAATTATGAAAATGCAAATACAAATAAACAAGATGACCAAGAATGTAAAAGATTTTAATTTAGAATTTTTTTTATTTTGATATTTTACTTCACGATTATGAAATGTCTTTTGTTTTATTTTATATATTTTTTTTTTGTGATTAAGTAAATTCAAATGATTAGGTCTAAAAGCAAAAGTAATTAACTAAATATAATAAAAGAGAAATTAGAAGCATACCTGAGTTTTCCAGCAATCACCAACTAAATATAGAAACCTAAAGAAAAAAAAAAGAGAGTTATAACGCACGAAGAACAAATATTTGAAAACAATTTAAAACGCCAAATCCCCGGCAATGGCGCCAAAAACTTGATGTTCAAATCTTAAAATTTGTAAATAAAACCGCAAGCGCACGGTGTGCAGAGTAGCACGACCAGCGAGTACGGGTCGATCCCACAGAGACTTGGTTTTAAAAATGATTTTCAAATCTATGCTCAAGCGAGCTTTAACAAAAATCGAAAGTCGAAAGTTGTTTGCTAAAGACAATAAGACTAAGGATCTAGGGTTTTTGAATCTACTAGATCTAGATTAGAAAATTCTACCTAGAATTTTTTTATTGATCCTAACGACTACTCCTCTTGTCTTTTCCAAGCATAGATTATGAAGGGACTAAGGCCCAACGATAACCCATCAAGATTCTTTACAGGGGAGTAGTAACTAGGATCCCTTAGGGTTTTCTCCTCCTATGCACTGAATCAAGCATGAACTATGAAGGGACTCTGACCCAACTGTAGTTCATCAAAAATTCTTGACAAAAGAGGAAGAAAAAGAAACCCTAAAAAAAAGAAAGAACCCTATGTAAAATCCCTACTCATGATCTAGCTTCATCGCAAACCCTAGAAGGGATGCTTAGCTAGACATGATCTAAATCTACTTGCAAAATTTAAATACAGAAAAATAAACTACCCTAATTTCATAAATTAAACTATCCTAATTGAAGAAATTTAAACTGCATAATTTAAACTAACCTAATTGCATAAAATTAAATTGCATAAATTAAACTATCCTAATTGCAAGAAAAATAAATTGCATAATGTAAAAAGATGAAATTGCATAAAAATAAGATTTTATATATAAAAAAAAATTTATTACAAAAACCTCAAAGCTCGAGGCTTGAAAAGAGAGCTAAAAACCCCACTATCTAGGGTTACAAGCTTGATCGGAAGGAAGAATACATAAAACAAGGGCCTTTGGGGGCTTTTTATAGGCATTTGGGGGTTATAAGGTTTTCAAAACTTTCGATGTGGGACTAAGAGGTTTTAGAGAGTTGTTAGGGGGGTTTATGGTGCGCCGATGGATCCATGGTCCACGCGCCTGTTGCTGTGGATCAGGCGGCTAATCAGATCACCAAATCAGTTGATTTTTGATCAATTTTGATCTGATTTGACTCGGGTTTGACCCAATTGAGTCTTCTTTCTTCATTCTTCAATTCCTGGGTCAATTTAACTCCGTTTTGCATAAAATTTGCGCCGTTGGAATCTTCTTTCCTTGTTCTTTCTATTGATGATCTCTTCTTCTGCAAAATATAATAACAAGTATCAATTTCTTAATAAAGTTAGATAATTTAGATATTAATTGATACTTTTTATGTCAATTTGTGACATAAATCACTGACGCTGGAGATGCTGCCATGACTGTCCTCATAGAGCGCAAAAAACTTCTTGAGGTTCACGACAACATCGACCATGAAGGGCTGATCTTTTCCCTCGAGGCTCGTGCAGTGCACCGTAGTGTACACCACCAGCTCCACCACCTCCATCTCGTTCCCCCCCGACGGCAACACTCACGAATCTAGCACCCGCACTAACTCCCCAGCTACGATCTTTGGCACTGCATAGTCCACCACACTCATCGGATCCCCACCCTCCCCATCCTTAAAGATCGCTCTTTTCTCCATTAACACCTCCAGTATCACCACCCCAAGCCTGTAGATGTCACTCTTCACCATCAAATGGTGGAGCCCTTAGTACTTAGGGTTGATGTATCCCACCATCCCACCACCCTCGTCGATAGGTGACCACCGTTCGACTCCAGTCCCATCAACGATTTTGGTTTCCAAGGAGAAACTTTTAGTGGTAGCGGCGAGCTTGGCGAAGGTTAACTCCATTTCTAACGAAGGCGAGCTCGACGAAGTTGCCAAGGAGAAACTTTTAGGGCCCCTCCATTTCTGACATGAAAGCCAGCAACTGATCCCATTATCACAAAAACCAGCCATCGCTTGCTAGTCTTTTTCGACGGTGATGGCAAAGATAATGGCGGGAGTGGGGGCGGTCGCGGCGATGGTGGCGATGGAAATGGATAGGCCTTGCAAATAACTCCAGAACTAGAGCAAAGACTCGTCGAATCCAAAAGATGTCACAGAATCAGGTGGAGGACCGGTGGAGGCAGAGGAGATGGTGGTCGAGGTCGGGGTGATGTGAGAGGAGGGACTCAAGCGGACGTCGAGACTGTGTTGGTGTTGGGAATAGTATCTCAAAGCCAATCGTCAGTCTGTTGACGGTTGTGCTCATTTTTGTATATGTACATAAATTATGAATTAATAAAAATTATTTTGATATTTTTTATCATAAAATATTTCATCTTTTAATGAACTTCTATGTTGTGGTGAAGTCCTTAAGACTATTTAGACTCGATAAAGAAGGATTTATCGTTTAGTCTTTAAATCTGTTCGCGACCAAATGATACGTTGTTACCAAAGATGACAACGTTTATCAAGCATAGGTCGTTGTGTGCCATATAGGTTGGTTGTCCTCTTAACCAATGAGTGTGGAGACACTGGTATGGCATACAGATGAGATGTAAGGGTACATCTGCACTGAACGTGACCGACTCCAGAGCTATTTCTGCTGTCAAGATTTACTCCGATGGAATATAGGTATAAATATCCCTCTGACTTGAGACCGCCACGGTGACTTGCAAGCAACTCACTGCACTTAGGCATTGGACTATCTGAATTTCTAATTCAGTGACAGAAGGTTGCTGGGTGTAGTCAAGTACTTGACTTGTCGGTGCGTGTGTCAAGATGGGATTGACCACTCCAGTTTAGGAGCTGTGTACAGTCGTGTTTTAATTTAGCAAAATCTTGGTTAGGATAGTCTTTGTGAGGAGTCACAGGACTGTTTGAGTTGAGCACAATTGGATGATCTAATCAAGGTTGACAGTTTAACCCTGAGTCGTCCTAAACACAGAGGTCAAAAGGATGAATTATACAGTAACCATATTCACGTAGGTTCTGAGTGTTGCGATTGTGACTATTCAATCTATCCATCATCGGGTACCATTACTAGATGGTCACTTCGATTAGTACAGGAATTGATTCCTGTACTATCGGCTTAGGTTCGAACCTGCGGGGTCACACACATTAGAGGTTCCTATCTGATCTGATGGCTGATGAAGAGTCTTAATGCTCGTGGACTATGAGTCTACATGTCTGAAACTCTGTGATCAGAATCAGGATTCTCTGATCAGAGTCCCACATATTTTGGGTACCGGAGTCAAGAGTCCCACTGGTTTGGGACTCTTCGATCAGGGTTACATATCGATGAATTCTGATGCCCGATTATCCATCGAATTTGGACTCAATATTTATGAGAGATTTAATTAGTGATTTGATCGCTAATTAACTCAATTTGATTGAGTAATTATTTTTGGATCAAGTCCAATTGAATTGGATTCAATTGGGTTTGACCCGATTAGGTTAAGAGTTGACCTAATCGTCGAGATGATTTGATCCTGATTTGGTCAGGGGTTGGGCTTAATCAATTTCTGATTTGATTAAAATTTTATTGAGCCTAATTAAGTCTAATTAAGTTGGATTTAAATTAGTCTAATTGGGCCTAACTTATTTGGTTCAATTAGGTTGGTTTAAATAATGAAACCACCTTGACCCATTCTCCCTACGCCACCTCACTTCCACTGCGCCCATTTGAATTCACGAGAAGGAAGTTCTCATAATTTTTTCTCACGCAAAGCCCTCCTCACGTCCTACTTTAATGTGCCAAATGAGTGGATAAGGATGATTGGTTGGCCATTCAAATTCAAAACAAAGTTTGAATTTGAATGAGCAACCAATCTTAGCGCTTGACCTTATCCTCTTTTAGCACCCCATTTATTACACGAGAAAATATTTCTCATGAAATCATTCATGCACAAATTAAGCCATGCCCTCCTCTTCTCATGCCCTTAGTGGATAGGGATTAATTGATTTTCATTTGAATTCAAAATTTGATTTGAATTCAAATGTGCAATTACTCATCTTTATCCTCTCACATGGATAAGATGTTTGACATTATTTTAAAAGGAGGAGAAGAGTGGGGCGTGTGCAAAAAAATTTGGAAGAAAATCTGAGCGTGAGGAATCCTTGTGTGCATGGTGAAGGTCTATATCCTTCCGAGAGAAAAAGAAAGAAAAGAAAGAAAAAGTGTGCGCAGGGTTTCAGTGAGTTCTTCAGGGTTTCAGCCTGGAGTTCGAGAAGTGAAAGGTGAGCTACGAGTGTCGTGAGCCCATCAAATTTTAGGAAGATCTTCAACATTCTCTCAAGCACATCTACTGACAATCTGGAGCATCCAAAAAATTGGCAGACATCGATCGAAGGAGTTCGATCAGCATCGACCGTCGAAAGGGCTCTACAACGAGCTAGCACTCGTGAGGAGTCGATCAGACCAGGAGCTTCGTGTGGACGATCCGCAGAGGTCAGACACGCTGTGTGGCTGCATCGCGATGATCAGACTCTTCTGACGGTGATCAGATTGTGACGATCTACTACCCGCACAAAGTATTGTGTTCTGAACACATTACAGTAAAGTGTTTACTGTTCAAATTCGAATTTCAAATTTAAATACATACATGCTATATATCATATTTAGATCTTAGTGTAGAATAAATTTTTATTAATTAATTAAATTAATTAATAATTTTTACTGTAAAATATGATTTTGAAAAAATTTTAAAATTACCATTTTACCCCTGCACTGAATTTTCTCCACAGTTGGTAGGCAATGCACTCATGGAGGAGGCTGGTCATGGCACCGACGTCGGAGAGGGAGCGGGTGAAGGCTAGCATCTCAGGGCTCCCAAAGTCCATCGAGCAGGTCGAGGGATCGACAGAAAGATCGGAGGGGTCTTGATCCAAGGCCGAGAGGAAAGCTGGTGCCATGGGGGAGACGACCACCATGGCTGATGGCTCTCTCAAAAGTGGTGGGGAGGAGAGAGAGATGGAGACTGGAGAAGAAATTTTATTTTATTTTTTAATTTTGAAATAGATTATCCCCGATTATGGTAGGTCTGTTCTCTGCTTCACTTCTGTATTGCTCGTCTCTCTTGCTCATCCTACAGTGGTGCAGCACTTCCTGTTCCCTACCATTGCGGCTGTGTAAGGGATAGGACGGCGAAGAGATAGATGATGATGAGGAAGAAGAAGAGGACAGATGCCATATTATCATTTTTTTAAACTAACTTATTTTCAGCTCGGCACTGGTGCACCTATTCAAGTTAAACCAGCCATATATACACCGGTAATGCCAAATAGGATTTTCGATGAAAAAAGTTGCTGAAAATAGAACGAAGGATAACATTAAAATGGTTCAAAAATTTTGGAAACTAAAAGTTACGATTTTGTAGTTTAAGGACTATTTAAAAAAATATGATATACTTTGAGGACTAAAAATATAATTTACCCTAAGTTTTTTGTAGCCTTTTCATTTAGCAAAATCAATTTATGATTTGAAATATTTGTATAAAAAATTTGGAATTAATTAAAATATGCATGGTTAAAATCAATATTTTTGGCTGTTGAGGTAACAAAAGATCAACGCAAGAAAACTCAAGCAGAGATCTTCAATTTTTTCCCTCTATCTCTGGCACTTAACATAATTAGGCTGTAGGTTTTTTTTTCCTCCAATAAGAACGTAAATGGACTTAGAGGTGGCCAACGGGACGGACTCAGTACGGCCCAATGTAAATATCGTGCTACATGACCAATACTGTGCCATGCTAGGCTTGGGTTCGTGAGTCCAGGCTCAAGCATGGCACGGCCTGGGCCTAGCACGATGGGCTTGAATAAAAAGCCCGTCATGTTCATATCAGGCATGGTATGATTATATCTGTTACGGGCCTATTCAGGCCTGTAATGATAACATTAGTTTTTCTTCTTTTCAATTATTATTATTTTTAATTCACAATATATTTCATATTACTATTTAGTCTTTAATATTTTAATTAATCAATAAAAATTTTTAAACCTAAAAAAAAACATTAACCTTAAAAATCTTATTTTTAAAAAATTTAATATTAAATAAAAAATTGAAAACTAGCTTGATGGCTTGGCACAGTCTAGGCACGTGCGTGCCTAAATGTGCTTGAGCTGTGCCTAGCACAGTCCATATATAAACGTGCCTTCTACTATACCGAAGGGAGGGGGTTTGCTTAATGGGCCGGATCTGATCTGGCCCGTTTATTCACATTCCGTACCTGATGCGGTCTGTTTAGTTCCAAGCCTTCTTATGCCTGGGCCATGCCCGGCCCGACATGGCCCGATGGCCACCTCTAAAGGGACCAAGCTTGGGCTAACACTGGGACAACTTTTTAATAAGGCTGGCCCGTAATCTAAAGATTGGACTGCAGACCAGCCCATTTACATAACTACGTTCCTAGTTCTCCAAATATATCACATATGTGCCCTCATTTCCACCACGTGTATGAGTTTGGGGCACTTTGTGTGCATAAATTTGCGTCACAAAACTATAATCAAATTCCATCTCAGGCTGTCACGTCTATTATTTGTTGATATAAGTAATCACAATTATCACCAAGCATTGTCTTTTTCTCCTCTTTTTTGGCATTTAGAGTGAATGTAAAGAACTTGCTTAAGCAAACAAGTGAACAACGTATTGCTATAAGCATGAGCATGACCGAGTTAGAGAAGAAGGTGTCTTCCCTTATATAATTACATAAACAAAGGACTGACTTAAGTTGTTGAGGTGTGAACTCACATCATCATCGTCGTCATCGTCGTCATCATAATTATATGCTCCTCCTCCTGCAATGCATGTGCCAGCTTTTGTTTATTACAACTTTTCCATGACAATGTTTTTTATTGTTTGAGCAAAACATCACAAAGGGTTTTCTGTATATTCTTAAGTAATATTTGAAAGATATACAACTCTAATTAAAGATCAAATTGCAACATGAAGTAGGTTTGTATTTTTAAATATTAAATATCTGTTTAATATTCAATATCAGGTATAACCACTGAGATATTTGTTTATTATATATTTTTTAGTATAAGTAATAATGAAAATGGTGCAGGTCAATGCGGTGATAATTCAGTGATACTTAATTCATCCTGCAATAATATTTGACATGGGACTCAGTAAATTAGATGTCTAAATTGGATGATGGGTGCCCATGGAGAAGGTTTGTGCATTTTCTTTGAAAGGGTTTGATACTTCTTGAAAAATAAGGTACTCCATCCGTTGCCCGTGAAAGGGTTTGTATATTTACTTTGTGAATGTAATGTTCCACTGGGCAATTCCTTTTCTGCTGATCTAATTACTAAGTGCTGGAAAATTTTGATATATGAATTCATGCAGAAAAGATTGGTTCATTCCTCATTGTTCCATACTAATATCATCAATTGAAGGCTGCACAATTTAATTTTAGGCTAATTTTAGATTAGGTTATCATACAAATTTGATCAGATTGGATATAATCTGGCTCATATTTTTCGAAGGAGCGATATTTCAAAGGCTGACCTACTACTCATGATTAATGGGTCTATAAAAATGGGTTTGATCCCCTAGGCCAAATCTTAATTCTTGGCTTGTCTCACGGACTCATTCTAGGTCGACGGTATGAATCTTTTTTTAATAAAAGTCAACCGCATGAACTAATGAGGAAGAAAGAGAAGCAGTCATCTCTTTGCTTGCTCACGGCTGTGCTTTTCTTTCTCCTCTTAAGTTTATCGTGTGTGTGTTCCAATAAGATCCCTTCAAACTCATAAGTTATTTCTTTTTTTTTTTCGGTAAAAAAATTATTTCGTTTACTTTACTGATTTCAACTAATTCAGAAATTAAATACAACCTATCCTAATCTGCTAAATTCATCATCTTTCTGTAACGACTTAGCACCAAATTTTCATTTTTGATCTAGTCAAACTCCAGACTGGCGGGGCCGACACTGAATTGCTCGGCAATCCACAAAGACATGAGAATGGTTCATCGGCTCTCTTGTTGTCTCTTGATCTGAAATATGGACATCGTTTGGCTGAGTCATGTCGGATATTTAATATCATTAATTTCCAAGGGGATGGTACGATCATTTGTTTTAGAGTTTGAATTGTATTTTCGTGCAAAAAAATGATTAGGTTCCGTGCGAGATACGGTCGGTGTAAGACAAAAACCCCGGGCCGTTGGTTCCAGAGGTCCTACGAGGGCTGGGAGGATGCGATGGTACTGGAAGCCACGTGAACAGCCAAAACGTGGCATCTGTTATCGTAGAACTCATCAATGGATTTAACTCTAAAAAAAAAAAAAATTATAAAAAAAACCGAACCGTTGGTTTTAGATTAGACGGCTGGGAGGATTGCCGATCGTACCGGACACCGCGTGAAAAGCCAAAACGTGGCTACCCATCCTTTTAACTGAACAGGCACGCACCTCCTATAATCAATGGATTTAACTCTGATAGTTCAGAAGATCATGAGCAATCTGGACGATAACTGACTCAAAACTAGAAAATTAGTCACAAGTAATATTTATGAAGCTAGAAAACCATATTATAGTAGTGTTGAATCATAAAATGATGATGTAACATGAACGACTCTCATAAGCAATCTTTGAGAAAGTCGGTCATCAAGGATGGGACACTCGGGGTGGAGAATCCCATGTCTATGAAGCCTCTCCAGTAAGAGGAAGATTTCGGGTGGCAGTAAAAAATTGGGAAGAGTTTTTTTTTTTTTATTTTTGATAGAAAAAATTAGGAAGAGTTTTGGATGGGCAATTGGGTTCTTTAGAGGTTGCCTGTCAGAATTGTTCATTGCCGTCTCTATATTAACGGTGGGATGAAAAAGATAAATTAATTGCATAATTAATTGATAATAATTAAAAATAAATTAACTTATTATTAATAGGCCTCTATACCATGCGATATCTATTTAATCTTATATCAACTATATTCTAAGCAAACATAGATATCTCGATTAGGATGGAAAGAATCTAAATTGAGACATGAACATCAAACTCAAATGGAGGACGTATATCGATTCATGTGAGTTTATGTTCAATCATGTTTCAATATCCATCTTGCATATTTATATAATATCAAAAAATTTAAATAACATCATTATATGGTTTTTTTGAGTGAGGCCATGAGCTATTGTACGTAATATATCTAAATGGTCCCATATCCTTCGGAGTGAAGCATGTTACCGGCGTTAATGTCAATGGGAATCCGACATGAGCATGGTTTACCTAGCAAACATTGTTTGCCGAAAAATAGATTTATTTTTCCGCGTTACACGGTTGCATGTACCCAGTAACCCCGGCGCCGACTACGAAGGCAGATGGTCTACAAGGGACGCTCAATTAAAGGGGAGACGCAGCTTGTGTTGCTCCAGCCTTCCCCTCGGACAGGCTCCCTCCTTCCTCATCTTGTCACCACGTTTTTCACCTCCCAATCTAGACTTCCACTCCCTTCAATCTTTTCCAGTCCTTCCTTGACAATAGAACCAATGATCCTTTCCAGCTCCTAAGTTCAACCGCATCGTTTCCTCTGTTCTTTTTCCCTTCTTCTTAGACCTTTTTACTTCTTTTTCACCTTTCTCTTATCCCATCTATCACGCCATATACCTCTCTCTCTCATAGTCTCCATATATATATATATATGATCTCTTAGAGTCCAAAGAAACAAGGGACAGGGAGCCAGAGATGGCTGGAGGAGGAGGAGGTGAGTCACAGCTAACTCTGGAGTACACTCCAACATGGATCGTTGCCGTCGTCTGCTCCGTGATCGTCTTCATCTCCCTCTTCTTCGAGCGCATCCTCCATTACCTTGGCAAGGTAGATCAAATCAATCCAATTCTTCTCCGTTGTTCTCTCCCTCTCTTTTTTATAAATAGAACGTACTCGCTGTAAACAATATAAACAATAGGATGGTTGTTCTTACTGTAGCTTCTCAAACGGAAGAAGCAGAAGCCTCTGTTCGAAGCTCTTCAGAAAGTGAAGGAAGGTGGTACTTCTAGACGTCTTTCTCTTTGTCTCTCTCTCTTTTTCTATTTCTTACATCAATTCTTGTTGCTTTGATTGATGGAGTGCTAAGAAATGGGTGTTTGAGTTGGGCAGAGTTGATGCTGCTGGGGTTCATTTCGCTGTTGCTGACGGTGTTTCAGGGGGCAATTCAGAGGATATGCATCAAGGAGAGCCTCACCCACCACATGCTCCCCTGCAAGAGAAAGGAGGCTGCGAAGACCGCCCACTACGCTGCCGAGTTCTTCGCCGGAGTTCTTGGCAGCGCACGGCGCCTGCTGGCTGGGGGTGCGGAAGAGTCGACTCATTGTCAGAAAGAGGTCATTATATTTTTTGATGAAACCGTGGAACCAAACCATTGGCATTCATTTCATAAGGAAAAAAGAAATAAAATGAAGTAGAAAGCCAGGGGAGAGCTTTCATTAAACATGTACCAATATTGATCCTTTTCCCTCCATTCTCCTTGGAACATTCCATCTCCCTGAGAAGCTCACCACTGCTTTCACAGTAACAATTTGCAAATTGCTTACCAGTTAAGCAAACAATAACCTCCACCCACCGACCCATGTTCTTCCAAATAGAAGCACTCCTGGATTGGTCGATTTTGTTGATCGAGGAGCCAAAATATCGGAAGACGTAACAGAGCTGATGTATGATGGAGGGTTTGTAGGGTAGTTGAAAGTGTTAAATCAAATCATGTGGAGACTTAACCGACAATTTAGAGGTTTGAAGGAAGACAGCGATTTTGGCAAGTGTGGAGTGGGGAAAATAGTTTTCTTCATGTAAAAGCATTATAACTTGCAACTCATTTACGTCGTAACTGAATCAAAACAGAGATCCAGTAAGGGATCATATTAGAAGTCAAGTTTATACCGATGTTAGTGTTTGTGGGTTATTGAATGCAATCAGTTGATATTTTTATGTGGAATATCATCAAAACAGTTAACATTTTCTCAAAAAAAGGTCAATATTTGGTGAAAAAAATGGTTAACGAAATCGGTAAATCCTCCATAGTATTATTATGTCTAAAAATTTGAAACGATTGCAATAAGTTCTGGTTTACATTTTTTTTTTCTCACATTCATTGAATTTCTGAAATAGATTATGGAAAATATGCCTTTTCGCTATGTCAACCATTTACATATCGGCTTAATCCATTGATCTCTCTATTGTTGAAAAATTGAATAAAATTCTACTTTCTTTTTTTTGAGAGGGAAAATTTCTATTACTTGCTAGCTGCAACAATGATATTTTAATCGCACAGAGCATTATCCAGGATATCTTGTCCCTAAAAGAAATTTACTTTCGCTTCATTTGATTGAGTATTCAACATTGCTATTACTTCATTCAGCAGCAGGTTTCAGACTTCTGAATTATTGATTTCTTTCTTTTCTAGGGCAAAGTTCCATTACTCTCACTGGAAGCAATCCATCAACTGCATATCTTTATCTTTGCTTTGGCAGTCACACATGTGGTACTTAGTCTCATCACTGTGCTTCTAGGAGGTGCCAAGGTAAGTGGGTGATATCTCTTCATCTTTTAAATGTTTTGGTGTTTGTTTGCTACATATGCCCAAAATTTTTCTTCTTCTGGATTGTATCTAATTGTAATGTTCTCTTCATGGCTTAGATTCGTATATGGAAGCATTGGGAGGATTCAATCCAAAAGGAGGATGAAAATGGTATGATTACACTCACTAACATGTCTCAAAACTCTGGCTTAGGTTCCAACAAATTTCATATTAGAGAACAATTTATTGACTCCAAACCACTTCTCTTATTAGGTGAAGGTCATCACTTACTTTGTATATGATGTATTGATCTGATGGTAATAATATGTGCAGTTCCTAAAGGAATCACCCATGTCCATCAATTTGAATTTATCAGAAATCGTTTCAAAGGATTTGACAAAGATTCTTCAATACTAAGTTGGTTGGTATGTAAGGCATTCTTTATGTGTATACTAAACATTTTAACTTTATGGTGAACCAACATGAAGTTGTTTCATTTCCCTGAAAGTATCTCAGTTGGACATGAGAAGAAATATCGAATCCCTTGAAAATTTTGCATTTTGTTTCAGCATTCTTTTGTTAAGCAATTCTTTGGATCTGTTACCCAATCAGACTACGCTACAATGAGACTTGGTTTCATCATGGTAAGCATATCGGTTAGCAGTCGATTATATATGTGTGCATATCTAAATGTGCTGATTTCTTGTTCTTTGTACTCACTTCAACTCTTTGGCCTCTCTATTGCAGACTCACTGTAAGGGTAACCCAAAATTTAACTTTTACAGTTATATGATACGAGCCCTTGAAGCTGATTTCAAGCAAGTTGTTGGCATAAGGTAATTATTACTGAGGAAACTTACTTACATCTAAGCATTTTGAGAAAATTCTTACATCTAAGCAAGAATGGAAAAAAAATGACATAATACAACTTTGATTAAACTTACGATCTGTACTAAATGTGACTTAAGGAGTGCAGTTTCCATATCTCTACTGGTTATGTGATTCTCATACTTCAGTTTCTCTCTCATCGCAGTTGGTACCTTTGGATTTTTGTAATGGTTTTCTTGTTGCTGGATGTTAATGGTAAGTTCAATATGCATGTAGCCCTTACATGAAACTTCACAGATGATTATTATGATGAAACTGGAAGATGGAACTTTGATGACTTTCTACTTTACATAATTTTTCCCACTTTTCCATGGGCTCATTTTGTAGTTTTCTTTCTGATAAAGCTAACCTCAAATAATCCTATTGACCATTGGAATTGCAAAAGTAATGTATTTTCATACAAGTAATCTGTTGTCTTCTTCACATCCTTGAGAAGTTCAGCTTTTGCTGTTAGGCAAAAATATCTAGTTGATGTTGAACAACTTATCATATTAGTAACATTTGGACATTGACCTACAACATCATTCTTCCTTTTCCTCCCTGTTAGTGTCCATTCTCTTAGTGTTCATATTTTCTTCTTCGTTTATTTCACCTCACTTTGCATGGTATCATCTATTGACAGCAGCACTTTTTCCCTAGTGCCCTGACATCTGTAAAGCCTGTTTCTAGCTACACCTGCTATTCCTGCATTCCTTCTTCCATCCTGCCTCTTTTCTTTCTATTTTTGCCATGAAACTGAACTGCTTCTTGGCCATGTACCAAATTACCGATGAGGAAGGACTTAAGGAATGTGAGGGAGGTATATGGTAGCAGACAAATTTGTGGTCAGAACTGTCAGCATCATTTACATGCTTTTGCTGCTTATCTTAAGTTTCACATAGTGATTCTCCACTTGACCCATACATTTTACGATCTATTTTTCAGACTGTTCTTGTTGCTTTTGCAGGCTGGCATGCATATTTTTGGATATCATTCATTCCCTTAATTGTAAGTATTTGTACTTTCACTGCTGAATATTGAGTGTGTTGAATTTTCCCTCCACAAAGTTACTTTAGGCCATAAGAGGAATGTGCATTGCATGTTGTCTTGGTACCTGTAATAACTCAGGACCTCATCCAAAAAGACCAGCAGAAGGTATTATTTGGGTTTCTTGGCCCTATATAATTTTCAAGATCTTTTCGGTGAATAAGCGATATGAGACTAAATACATGCCCACATGGATCCTTACATATTCGCTTGTGATTAGTCCAATGAACTCGTGCTGCAATGTCCACCAGTCCACATAGGCTATAGGCTATGTGGACTCTAATACCATTTGTAACAACTTAGGACCTCATCCAAAATACTAGCCAGAAGGTATTATTTAGATTTTTTGGCCCTATATAAGTACTCAAGATCTTTCCAATGAATAAATGATATAAGATTAAATACATACCCACATGAATCCTTATGGTACCGGCCTGTTACCATTCTATGTTGAGTCATGCCATTGCTTAGCATCCATTGACATTACAAGATGCCAAGTTCTGGGGTGCATGTTGTATTATGTTAGTATTCATGTTGATAGGACACTGGGATAGCATATATCATGCATGCATGCCTGCCAACTGGCACTTAAATCCATGGCTGATACCTAGTTAGTGGGACCCTTTCACAAGCACCAAATTATTAGAAAAAATTATCTCATGAAGTTACTTCCAGAATGATGACAAATTGTTAATTTGCTTATGAATGATATTTGATGAAAGAGGTGTTAGAAAATATACCTCGAGATTCGGTCTACATTGATCCCACAATAAGGTCCAGGATGATGAACGGAGTCCAAAGAGCCCAAGAACAGTTCAAACGGAGTCCAAACGGCGAAGATACGTGTGAAAGAATGACGGCACGGTGCACGAGACGGCGGCGGCCGGTGGTTGCTCCGTCGGGTCCGACGGAGATGTGCACGCATGCAGGCGTGCGTGGCCCAGCGCGCAAGCGGGTGCGTGGGCTGGCCCAGCACGTGCGGGCGACCCAGTGCCCCTGCACAGTCCACCGTGGACCGGGGGTGCTGGGCGGTTCATGGGACCGGCATGGACCGAACACGCAGTCCACATGCGGTTCAGAGTATTTTTTGTGTGATCCGATGGTCCAGATCGCAGCCGATCACGATTGGACGGCTGAGGTTGATTTCGAGTTTGATCAGGTGATCAGTGGCCCTAATGTGTGCGATCGGGATGGCTTTGGTGTAAGCCTATCACGATCGGATGGCCACGGATGATTCTAGGCTTGATTGAGACTTTATTTCCTAGTGTAACAGTATTTTGGAGTTTTTAAAATCTATAAAACTCCGATTGATGAGCCGTCAGTTGTGTTGGGAAGCTGGTGACATCCTGGAGGTACAGAAAGGCTTCAACAGAGGTTTTAGAGAGCTTTTGTGAGGATTTTGGAATTTTTTCTTGAGACTCTTGTACAAAAATTGAGTGGTAAGTTTCTCTTGTATTGATTTTGTTTTTTTCTCGTAGTGAAGCTTGCATGCCCCGTGGAGGTAGGCTTGAAGCTGATCCATATTTGTATTGTGTTTCTTGTTTTGTTTTTTTTTCTTCCTATTGCACCGTGTGGTACCGGATCCTGACGCAACAAGAGGTGGTAATTATGGTCACCTTAAAAAACTATATTTCAAACAGGAAAAAGAAATTTGAAACTATGAGCACCAATTGAGATCCCGATGCTTGTTCAAATGCAAGTTTCTGCTCTAGATACCCTCAATTATTTGAAAGAAAATGCTTGCTTTCAACTCTGACGGCTGTGTTCATATCTTGCATTTTTACTCATACAATTAGTACATGCACATCATTGGTTGCGCTCTGCATCCTGTTAGACAATTGATTAGGCTCTTTTCTGATATGTGGATATGTTGCAGCTTCTCCTTGCTGTTGGCACTAAATTGGAGCATATCATCACTCAGTTGGCTCATGAGGTTGCTGAAAAGCATTCTGCCATTGAAGGACATCTGATAGTTACTCCTTCAGATGAACTCTTCTGGTTTCATCGGCCCAAAATTGTCCTGTTTTTGATTCACTTCATCCTTTTCCAAAATGCCTTTGAGATCGCTTTTTTCTTCTGGATACTGGTAAGGAGCATTAATTGTCACTTTTGTGTAACTTCTGGTGGCTTAATTTTCGCTGTTTATATATACTAGCAGCTACTCGTAATCATATATTTTCTTGTTTAAGACCAAAAGTAATTGTCTGCATTTGTCTTTGCATACCGTCCTCTCCTAGCATTGTGATGCATGGAATGGTTTTGAGTTTTGACGCACTTGACATGGATGCTTGAAGCCAATAGCCATGTTATGTATGAAAAGTGAAATCTAGCTTAGTTCATATCCTTACACGTTACAACTCCTTTCAACTCCAAGAGCACATTCATATGAAATATATGAAGTTACAAATAGTGAAAAACCAGTGTTACTTGGTGTAGTGTCACAAATTACGAATATTACCACTTCCAGGGGAAAAAAAATGACAAGGAATATTTACGTACAAGTATAATTTGTGTGCATGCAATTGTATATTGCTGTACTAGGCACATGTGAATGCATGAGATATTTGGTTTTGTAAGTGAATGGTTGAAATTAGACAAATTTTATTTTGATTATAGTTTATAAGCTCCCATTTATATTAATTTCCTATCCAACGTGATTATTTCTTTTTAAACAGTTAAATTGGGACAGAATAATAAAACTATCTGCATTCCACAAGACAGTAATGCCATTGCTGATTCCCTTTCCTGTTTTACTTTCTCCAGGCATGGGCACGACTTTGAGTGTCCATCTGAAACTTCCAACATGATTTGTGGTGCATATATTAAGTCTCAATGGAATACAAAATGATATAACCAAAAAAAAAAAAAAAAACAAAGAAAATTATGTATTGTTATTCTGTCTAATTGCCTAAAAGTTTCATCAAGTCTCATTGAAACAAACAGTGGCAGCATTGCCTAAACTGAATTTCAAATATCAAGCATTTCACATTGACAGGATGCAAATAATTTTGAAGCTCGCGAAGTCAATATGTATTCCACCTTGCACCCAGCGTAGGCCATGTAGCCAGTAAATCCAGTCCTTTTAGCTTAATCACAATTTTTAAGAAAAAGAAAGTGTCTCTTTATAAAATTCAGCAGAATCACCATATTTTGTAGCTCTTACTCGAGGAATTTCTATGCTTTCTAGCGACAAATTATTATGTATAAAGATCATTAGAATTTGACATGATTTATTTGTAATGCAGACCACGTATCACTTCGATTCCTGCATCATGGGGCAAGCAGTCTTCATCATCCCTCGACTTGTAATCTGGTAGCTAGCAACCCATTCCTTTAAAGCAGACCTGATATTCAGCTTATGCTCTAAACTTCTAAACTCTTTTGTGGTCTTTTGTTATGGATTAGTGTCATTATACAGCTTCTCTGTGGCTACAGCACCCTGCCACTCTATGCCATTGTGACACAGGTGAATTATCATGTTACTGAATGCTTGTCTTGGCCTCGAGCAAATTGCATAGCTCCACACTGAGTTTTCTTTTGAAATCCAGATGGGCAGTTCATTTAAGATGGCCATATTTGATGAAAATGTGCAAGTAGGTCTTGTTGGTTGGGCTCAACAGGTAAGGAAGGGGAAGGGAAAGAGAGTGGTGAATAGAGAGAGCAGATCAACAAGCACCCCGCAATCAGGTAATGGAACCTCAGTGGGGATTCCATTGCAGAACCTGTTTGTCCCGAAAGATTCTCTGATGGAAGAAGGAAAGGCTGAGATTGTTGAAGACAAGGCCTTGTTGAAAGACCCTACCTAAATACTCCATGGCAGTGTTGAAGCCTTGGTCTTGGCATCAACTACTTCATGAGCCTGGTGCTTGAGAGCAGCCAAAGCTAATATATTGAGGGTCAACTCTGTAAATTTGTGTTAGGTCTTTCCTTTGTTGGAGAGATTTTTTTTGTTTTTAATTTTTGTTCCATTTCCTCTTCAGTTTGTATTCCCAGGGGTTGTTATCATTCAGTTGCTAAAGAAGTTCTCGAAGACTCATGGATCATACTTCTATGTGGTCGCAGGTCCATATAGATGCGATGAAGAATACCGGTTACTATTAGGTGTTAATAGCACACGTCTTGGTGCAATTGTTCTCTGTATAACTATGAGTTTGTGACTCATTTGCATGCTAGCTAGTATTCACCAAAGATGAACAGTCATGGCTCCAGAGGATCTAAAGGTCCATATTGCTGTTAAGGGCATTTGTTAAGGAAAATGAACAGTTGGTAATTGGAATCTGATCTCTAGCACTCAAACAGCATTTGTTAAGGGCAGACTAATCCATGAAAGCTTCGTATCAGCTTCGGAGTGATAGAAAATAGGGTAGACAGTATGTGTAAATTTTAAAATTTTAAAATATGCAATGAGAAATAAATCGGGTTAAACTTTTTAACCCCACATGCAAGATATCAGATCTAAATCTACCCAAGTTCAGAAGAAAGCACATATAATTAATATGAAATTTAAGAAAAATATGAGGTCATATCTCATTATCTTTGCACGGATAGAAATTCACCGTTTTAGATGATCTTGGGTTCGTAGAAGATGGAGCCGCACACGTGTCCGGCCTCTACGGATATCCATCGGGATCAATTTCGAACTTTTCTTCTCATAGAAAATTCTTCTTCTCAAAAAAAATCTTGGTCTTGAGGACTCTGATCAACTCTTTTGATCTTAACTGAGAGATCAACTTCTTGATCTGCAGCCTTCTTCTTCTCCTCGATCATTGATCTCTAAGTCACAAGAACTCCTTCTAGGCATGTAGAAGAGAGAACACCCAACCTTTGGGCGTGGAAAGGAAGAATATGAGAGAGAGGAGGTGTGGAGATTAGGCCTGCAAATGGGTCGGGTCGGATCGGGTCTTGAGTGATCCCGACCCGATCCGATTTCTTGATCGGATCTTGATATTGGATCCATATCCATCCCAATAAAAAATTGGATCGGATCGGGTCCATGGCCTATGCGGGTGAGGACTTGGCCCTCCACCGTCATCCTAATTTTATTTTAAGCCCGAAGGTCATTCATCCCAATTTTTTTGATGAAAGATATTTTGCAAGACCATTGGTCCGTAACCGTAGTCATAGTCTATTGTTTTCCTTTTTGGGTTTTACTAACCATTGTCCTCAGGGAACGTTTAATGCTTCTCGAAAATCAACAAAATTTTTAGCCAAGACGATGACTCATGTGATATGAAAGGTCAATATTTTTTTATAAAAATAATTATATTTTTATAAAAAATATAAAAATATAATTTTTATTTTTGATGTCGTGAATAAAAATTTTGCTGATTTTGAAGAAGCATTAAATGTTTCTTAACCAGTGAGGATGAGGGAGGCTATGCCACCCAATTTTATTAATGAAAGCTATATATTACAAGGGCACAAGTCGTGCAGTCAAAGTCAATTTTAACCATCCATTTCAAAGTGGTTTGTTTTTTCAAGGAAAAGACACCCAATTTTATTAATGAAAGCTATTTACAAGGACACAATATGTGACCATGTCGGAGGCTTTTTTTTTTTTTTTTTTTTTGAGAAAAAAGACGATCTAACATCCAATTTACAAGAGCATAGGTCACCCAAGTCAAAATTCCATCCATCGTGATCAAGTCAAAATTTTTATTATTCCTCTCTGGAGAGAAATAATAAAAATCAGATTCGATTTTATCATTTTTATTTTGATATAAAAGCATAGAAATGATATGGTAGGACAGTTAAGCCACATTAGGCCCACCTAATTATTTATGAGCAATGTTAATGATGATTCGTCCATATTTGCTATCCATGCCTCCATGTCTATGTAGACTATTAAACATGTGGAGGCATAGGAAGTCATAGAACATCGTCAAAAATCCAAAACCAATGCATTCTTGTCAAATTTCTCCTGTCCCTAGATTTCTCGCAGTCACGGTACTAGCCATCCATGTCGTGTGCCGTACACCCAATCAAACCCCTCTGATGCCGATTAAAGTATTTGTACGATTCAGGGCCCAAATTAAAATACAACGGTTCCAGCGACCTCCAAACTGCATCAAGCTGTGTACCATTCCGACTACGGTATGCTTTATTTAAAGGGTTAGATTTACGTATGGAGCCGCACACGTGTCCGCCTCTACGGATATCCATCAGAATCAATTTCCAATTTTCTTCTCATAAAAAATTCTTCTTCTAAAAAAAAATTTGATCCTGAGGACTCTGATCAACTCTTTTGATCTTAACTAAGAGATCAACTCTTGATCTGCAGCCTTCTTCTTCTTCTCGATCATTGATCTCTAAGTCACAAAAACTCCTTCTAAACGTGTAGAAGAGAGAACACCCAACCTTTGGCGTGGAAAGGAAGAATATGAGAGAGAGGAGGCATGGAGATTAGGCCTGCAAATGGGTCAGGTCGGATCGGGTCTTGAGTGATCCCGACCCGATCCGATTTTTTGATCGGATCTTGATATTGAACCCATATCCATCTCAATAAAAAATCGGATCGGGTCGGATCGGATCCATAGCCTATGCCGGGTGAGGACTTGGCCCTCCACATCATCCTAATTTTATTTTAAGCCCGAAGGTCATTCATCCCAATTTTTTTGATGAAAGATATTTTGCAAGACCATTGGTCCGTAACCGTAGTCATAGTCTATTGTTTTCCTTTTTGGGTTTTACTAACCATTGTCCTCAGGGAACGTTTAATGCTTCTCGAAAACCAATAAAATTTTTAGCCAAGACGATGACTCATGTGATATGAAAGGCTAATATTTTTTTATAAAAATAATTATATTTTTATAAAAAATATAAAAATATATTTTTATTTTGATGTCGTGAATAAAAATTTTGCTGATTTTGAAGAAGCATTAAATGTTTCTTAACCAGTGAGGATGAGGGAGGCTATGCCACCCAATTTTATTAATGAAAGCTATATATTACAAGGGCACGATCGCGCAGTCAAAGTCAATCTTAGCCATCATTTCAAAGTGGTTTATTTTTTCAAGAAAAGACACCCAATTTTATTAATGAAAGCTATTTACAAGACACAAGTATGTGACCCATGTCGGAGGCTTTTTTTTTTTTTTTTTTTGAAAAAAGACGGCCTAACATTCAATTTACAAGAGCATAGGCACTCAAGTCAAAATTCCATCCATCGTGACCAAGTCAAAATTTTTATTATTCCTCTCTGGAGAGAAATAATAAAAATCAGATTCGATTTTATCATTTTTATTTTGATATAAAAGCATAGGAATGATGTGGTAGGACAGTTAAGCCACATTAGGCCCACCTAATTATTTACGAGCAATGTTAATGATGATTCGTCCATATTTGCTATCCATGCCTCCATGTCTATGTAGACTATTAAACATGTGGAGGCATAGGAAGTCATAGAACATCGTCAAAAATCAAACATACACTTGATGGCTCACACCATGCATTCCTGTCAAGTTTCTCCTGTCCACTAGATTGCTCGCAGTCACAGTACTAGCCGTCCATGTCGTGGCCGTACACCCGATCAAACCCCTCTGATGCCGATTAAAGTATTTGTACGATTCAGGGCCCAGATTAACGGTTCCAGCGAGCTCCAAACTGCATCAAGCTGTGTACCATTCCGACTACGGTATGCTTTATTTAAAGGGTTAGATTTACGTCAATGATTCGGGTCTACTATAAGCACGTGAACTGCCATGTGCGCGCTACTATGAGTTTGTGACTCATTTACATGCTAGCTAGTATTCACCAAAGATGAACAGTCATGGTCCAGAGGATCTAAAGGTCCTTATTGCTGTTAAGGGCATTTGTTAAGGAAAATGAACAGTTGGTAATTGAGAATCTGATCTCTAGCACTCAAACAGCATTTGTTAAGGGCAGACTAATCCATGAAAGCTTCGTATCAGCTTCAAGTGGTAGAAAATAGGGTAGACAGTACGTGTAGATTTTAAAATTTTGAAAACATGCAATGAGAAATAAATCGGGTTAAACTTTTTAACCCCACATGCAAGATATCAGATCTAAATCTATCCAAGTTCAGAAGAAAGCACATATAATTAATCTAAATTTAAGAAAAATATGACATCATATCTCATTACCTTTGCACGGATAGAAATTCACCGCTTTAGATAATCTCGGATTCGTAGAAGATGGAGCCGCACACGTGTCCGGCCTCTACGGATATCCATCGGGATCAATTTCGAACTTTTTTCTCATAAAAAATTCTTCTTCTCAAAAAAAACTTTGGTCTTGAGATTCTGATCAACTCTTTTGATCTTAACTGAGAGATCAACTCCTTGATCTGCACCTTCTTCTTCTCCTCGATCATTGATCTCTAAGTCACAAGAACTCCTTCTAGGCTGTAGAAGAGAGAACACTCAACCTTTGGGCATGGAAAGGAAGAACATGAGAGAGAGGAGGCATGGAGATTAGGCCTGCAAATGGGTCGGGTCGGATCGGGTCTCAAGTGATCCCGATCCGATCCGATTTCTTGATTGGATTTTGATATTGGACCCATATCCATCTCAATAAAAAATTTGATCGAGTCGGATCGGGTCCATGGCTTATGCGGGTGAGGACTTGGCCCTCCACCGTCATCCTAATTTTATTTTAAGCCCGGAGGTCATTCATCCCGATTTTTTTGATGAAAGATATTTTGCAAGACCATTGGTCCGTAACCGTAGTCATAGTCTATCATTTTCCTTTTTGGGTTTTACTAACCATTGTCCTCAGGAACGTTTAATGTTTCTCGAAAACCAACAAAATTTTTAGCCAAGACGATGACTCATGTGATATGAAAGGCTAATATTTTTTTATAAAAATAATTATATTTTTATAAAAAATATAAAAATATAATTCATTAAATGTTTCTTAACCAGTGAGGATGAGGGAGGTTATGCCACCCAATTTTATTAATGAAAGCTATATATTACAAGGGCACAAGTCACGCAGTCAAAGTCAATCTTAGCCATCCATTTCAAAGTAGTTTGTTTTTTCAAGGAAAAGACACCCAATTTTATTAATGAAAGCTATTTACAAGGACACAAGTATGTGACCCATGTTGGAGGCTTTTTTTTTTTTTTTTTTTGAGAAAAAAGACAGCTAACATCCAATTTACAAGAGCATAGGTCACCCAAGTCAAAATTCCATCCATCGTGACCAAGTCAAAATTTTTATTATTCCTCTCTGGAGAGAAATAATAAAAATTAGATTCAATTTTATCATTTTTATTTTGATATAAAAGCATAGGAATGATGTGGTAGGATAGTTAAGCCACATTAGGCCCACCTAATTATTTACGAGCAATGTTAATGATGATTCATCCATATTTGCTATCCATGCCTCCATGTCTATGTAGACTATTAAACATGTGGAGGCATAGGAAGTCATAGAACATCGTCAAAAATCAAACATACACTTGATGGCTCACACCATGCATTCCTGTCAAGTTTCTCCTGTCCACTAGATTGCTCGCAGTCACAGTACTAGCCGTCCATGTCGTGGCCGTACACCCGATCAAACCCCTCTGATGCCGATTAAAGTATTTGTACGATTCAGGGCCCAGATTAACGGTTCCAGCGAGCTCCAAACTGCATCAAGCTGTGTACCATTCCGACTACGGTATGCTTTATTTAAAGGGTTAGATTTACGTCAATGATTCGGGTCTACTATAAGCACGTGAACTGCCATGTGCCGCGCTACTATGAGTTTGTGACTCATTTACATGCTAGCTAGTATTCACCAAAGATGAACAGTCATGGCTCCAGAGGATCTAAAGGTCCTTATTGCTGTTAAGGGCATTTGTTAAGGAAAATGAACAGTTGGTAATTGAGAATCTGATCTCTAGCACTCAAACAGCATTTGTTAAGGGTAGACTAATCCATGAAAGCTTCGTATCAGCTTCAAAGTGGTAGAAAATAGGGTAGACAGTACGTGTAGATTTTAAAATTTGAAAACATGCAATGAGAAATAAATCGGGTTAAACTTTTTAACCCCACATGCAAGATATCAGATCTAAATCTATCCAAGTTCAGAAGAAAGCACATATAATTAATCTAAAATTTAAGAAAAATATGACATCATATCTCATTACCTTTGCACGGATAGAAATTCACCGCTTTAGATGATCTCGGATTCGTAGAAGATGGAGCCGCACACGTGTCCGGCCTCTACGGATATCCATCGGGATCAATTTCGAACTTTTGTTCTCATAAAAAATTCTTCTTCTCAAAAAAAACTTTGGTCTTGAGAATTCTGATCAACTCTTTTGATCTTAACTGAGAGATCAACTCCTTGATCTGCAACCTTCTTCTTCTCCTCGATCATTGATCTCTAAGTCACAAGAACTCCTTCTAGGCATGTAGAAGAGAGAACACTCAACCTTTGGGCATGGAAAGGAAGAACATGAGAGAGAGGAGGCATGGAGATTAGGCCTGCAAATGGGTCGGGTCGGATCGGGTCTCAAGTGATCCCGATCCGATCCGATTTCTTGATTGGATTTTGATATTGGACCCATATCCATCTCAATAAAAAATTTGATCGAGTCGGATCGGGTCCATGGCTTATGCCGGGTGAGGACTTGGCCCTCCACCGTCATCCTAATTTTATTTTAAGCCCGGAGGTCATTCATCCTGATTTTTTTGATGAAAGATATTTTGCAAGACCATTGGTCCGTAACCGTAGTCATAGTCTATCGTTTTCCTTTTTGGGTTTTACTAACCATTGTCCTCAGGAACGTTTAATGCTTCTCGAAAACCAACAAAATTTTTAGCCAAGACGATGACTCATGTGATATGAAAGGCTAATATTTTTTTATAAAAATAATTATATTTTTATAAAAAATATAAAAATATAATTCATTAAATGTTTCTTAACCAGTGAGGATGAGGGAGGTTATGCCACCCAATTTTATTAATGAAAGCTATATATTACAAGGGCACAAGTCACGCAGTCAAAGTCAATCTTAGCCATCCATTTCAAAGTAGTTTGTTTTTTCAAGGAAAAGACACCCAATTTTATTAATGAAAGCTATTTACAAGGACACAAGTATGTGACCCATGTTGGAGGCTTTTTTTTTTTTTTTTTTGAGAAAAAAGACAGCTAACATCCAATTTACAAGAGCATAGGTCACCCAAGTCAAAATTCCATCCATCGTGACCAAGTCAAAATTTTTATTATTCCTCTCTGGAGAGAAATAATAAAAATTAGATTCAATTTTATCATTTTTATTTTGATATAAAAGCATAGGAATGATGTGGTAGGATAGTTAAGCCACATTAGGCCCACCTAATTATTTACGAGCAATGTTAATGATGATTCATCCATATTTGCTATCCATGCCTCCATGTCTATGTAGACTATTAAACATGTGGAGGCATAGGAAGTCATAGAACATCGTCAAAAATCAAACATACACTTGATGGCTCACACCATGCATTCCTGTCAAGTTTCTCCTGTCCACTAGATTTCTTGCAGTCACGGTACTAGCCATCCATGTCGTGTGCCGTACACCCAATCAAACCCCTCTGATGCCGATTAAAGTATTTGTACGATTCAGGGCCCAGATTAAAATCCAACGGTTCCAGCGAGCTCCAAACTGCATCAAGCTGTGTACCATTCCGACTACGGTATGCTTTATTTCAAGGGTTAGATTTACGTCAATGATTCGGGTCTACTATAAGCACGTGAACTGCCATGTGCCGCGCTACTATGAGTTTGTGACTCATTTACATGCTAGCTAGTATTCACCAAAGATGAACAGTCATGGCTCCAGAGGATCTAAAGGTCCTTATTGCTGTTAAGGGCATTTGTTAAGGAAAATGAACAGTTGGTAATTGAGAATCTGATCTCTAGCACTCAAACAGCATTTGTTAAGGGCAGACTAATCCATGAAAGCTTCGTATCAGCTTCAAAGTGGTAGAAAATAGGGTAGACAGTACGTGTAGATTTTAAAATTTTGAAAACATGCAATGAGAAATAAATCGGGTTAAACTTTTTAACCCCACATGCAAGATATCAGATCTAAATCTATCCAAGTTCAGAAGAAAGCACATATAATTAATCTAAAATTTAAGAAAAATATGACATCATATCTCATTACCTTTGCACGGATAGAAATTCACCGCTTTAGATGATCTCGGATTCGTAGAAGATGGAGCCGCACACGTGTCCGGCCTCTACGGATATCCATCGGGATCAATTTCGAACTTTTGTTCTCATAAAAAATTCTTCTTCTCAAAAAAAACTTTGGTCTTGAGAATTCTGATCAACTCTTTTGATCTTAACTGAGAGATCAACTCCTTGATCTGCAACCTTCTTCTTCTCCTCGATCATTGATCTCTAAGTCACAAGAACTCCTTCTAGGCATGTAGAAGAGAGAACACTCAACCTTTGGGCATGGAAAGGAAGAACATGAGAGAGAGGAGGCATGGAGATTAGGCCTGCAAATGGGTCGGGTCGGATCGGGTCTCAAGTGATCCCGATCCGATCCGATTTCTTGATTGGATTTTGATATTGGACCCATATCCATCTCAATAAAAAATTTGATCGAGTCGGATCGGGTCCATGGCTTATGCCGGGTGAGGACTTGGCCCTCCACCGTCATCCTAATTTTATTTTAAGCCCGGAGGTCATTCATCCCGATTTTTTTGATGAAAGATATTTTGCAAGACCATTGGTCCGTAACCGTAGTCATAGTCTATCGTTTTCCTTTTTGGGTTTTACTAACCATTGTCCTCAGGAACGTTTAATGCTTCTCGAAAACCAACAAAATTTTTAGCCAAGACGATGACTCATGTGATATGAAAGGCTAATATTTTTTTATAAAAATAATTATATTTTTATAAAAAATATAAAAATATAATTCATTAAATGTTTCTTAACCAGTGAGGATGAGGGAGGTTATGCCACCCAATTTTATTAATGAAAGCTATATATTACAAGGGCACAAGTCACGCAGTCAAAGTCAATCTTAGCCATCCATTTCAAAGTAGTTTGTTTTTTCAAGGAAAAGACACCCAATTTTATTAATGAAAGCTATTTACAAGGACACAAGTATGTGACCCATGTTGGAGGCTTTTTTTTTTTTTTTTTTGAGAAAAAAGACAGCTAACATCCAATTTACAAGAGCATAGGTCACCCAAGTCAAAATTCCATCCATCGTGACCAAGTCAAAATTTTTATTATTCCTCTCTGGAGAGAAATAATAAAAATTAGATTCAATTTTATCATTTTTATTTTGATATAAAAGCATAGGAATGATGTGGTAGGATAGTTAAGCCACATTAGGCCCACCTAATTATTTACGAGCAATGTTAATGATGATTCATCCATATTTGCTATCCATGCCTCCATGTCTATGTAGACTATTAAACATGTGGAGGCATAGGAAGTCATAGAACATCGTCAAAAATCAAACGTACACTTGATGGCTCACACCATGCATTCCTGTCAAGTTTCTCCTGTCCACTAGATTTCTTGCAGTCACGGTACTAGCCATCCATGTCGTGTGCCGTACACCCAATCAAACCCCTCTGATGCCGATTAAAGTATTTGTACGATTCAGGGCCCAGATTAAAATCCAACGGTTCCAGCGAGCTCCAAACTGCATCAAGCTGTGTACCATTCCGACTACGGTATGCTTTATTTAAAGGGTTAGATTTACGTCAATGATTCGGGTCTACTATAAGCACGTGAACTGCCATGTGCCGCGCTACTATGAGTTTGTGACTCATTTACATGCTAGCTAGTATTCACCAAAGATGAACAGTCATGGCTCCAGAGGATCTAAAGGTCCTTATTGCTGTTAAGGGCATTTGTTAAGGAAAATGAACTGTTGGTAATTGAGAATCTGATCTCTAGCACTCAAACAGCATTTGTTAAGGGTAGACTAATCCATGAAAGCTTCGTATCAGCTTCAGAGTGATAGAAATCAGGGTAGACAGTATGTGTAGATTTTAAAATTTTGAAAACATGTAATGAGAAATAAATTGGATTAAACTTTTTAACCCCACATGCAAGATACCAGATCTAAATCTACCCAAGTTCAGAAGAAAGCACATATAATTAATCTGAAATTTAAGAAAAATATGAGATCATATCTCATTACCTTTGCACGGATAGAAATTCACCGCTTTAGATGATCTAGGATTCGTAGAAGATGGAACCGCACACGTGTCCGGCCTCTACGGATATCCATCGGGATCAATTTCGAACTTTTCTTCTCATAGAAAATTCTTCTTCTCAAAAAAAACCTTGGTCTTGAGGACTTTGATCAATTCTTTTGATCTTAACTGAGAGATCAACTTTTTGATCTGCAGCCTTCTTCTTCTCCTCGATCATTGATCTCTAAGTCACAAGAACTCCTTCTAGGCGTGTAGAAGAGAGAACACCCAACCTTTGGGCGTGGAAAGGAAGAATATGAGAGAGAGGAGGCGTGGAGATTAGGCCTGCAAATGGGTCGGGTCGGATCGGTCTTGAGTGATCCCGACCCGATCTGATTTTTTGATCGGATCTTGATATTGGACCCATATCCATCCCAATAAAAAATCGGATCGGGTCCATGGCCGAATTTATTGACCCATTGGATCATTCGGGTCGGGTCCATATATAACCCAGTCCCAATCCATGAAATGCGGGTCCGGTTTGGATCTAATTCAGATCGGATCGGGTCATGGGTTTAAAAATCTACATAAAGTGGAATTAGAGGTCACATCGACAGCAAAATAGCATGACCATATCTATCTTTTCATATAGATATTCTCTGAAACCAACATACACAGCAAAGATCCGAATGGCTAGGAACTAAGAAATGTGCAGTCAAACTCAGTAGCCTCGCTGTGAATAGCCAATATCACTGCAGGTCAAAGGACCATTCATACCACTGCAGCATCGAGAAGACCACTGAGAGTAAGTAGACATCCATGTGGTTCTCGTTGGTCACGCTCAGTGCAAGTTGTTCTCTAACAACCACCTGCATCTTTATCTCAGTGTCTCTACACTGCAGACCCAAGACTTATTTGTCTACAAGGGAGGTGAACCGTACACCGATCTCAAATAAATTGATCACTGTCTTTCATGATGATCCCTTGATTAGGAGCATTTAGAAATTAACTAATTAATGTATGTCTCAAATTCTTAACTCTTTAAGAATATACAAAAATTATCTTTGTTAATTTCTAAGATAAATCATGGACACATAAGCATAATTGGAAAGAAAAAGTCCTTTATTTATAATGAAAGTATTATAAGTACAAATTTAGATCCTGAAAATACATAATGTGTCAGCCAACAATTGGTTCTAGGGCACAAATTCAACAAACTTCTACTTGACCTAAAGCCAATTGCCATATACCTTAGATCCATTTCTCAAGATGAGCTTCGATCTTCTGTTGGCTGAGAGGCTTGGTTAGTGGATCCACTATATTTAGCACGGAGTCAACTCTTGCACCTCGACGAACTGCTTTTGAGGTATTCGCGTATGATGTGAAATCACACTTTATGTGTTTGGACTTCTGGTGAGAGCTGGACTCCTTAGCAAGGGCTATGGTGCCGTTGTTGTCACAGTGCCGTGCAATGGCATCTGATGGCATCACACCCAGCTCTGCAACGAACTTCTTGAGCCAAAAAGCTTCCTTAGCAGCTTCAGAGGCGGCAATGTACTCGACTTTCATGGTCAAATCGGCAATGATTGGCTGCTTGAAACTCTTTCAGCTAACCGCATCATCATTACACAAGAAGATATATCCTGATATAGACTTTCTATCATTGACATCAGCTATAAAGTCTGAATCGATGTATCCCTCAATTTTCAGCTTCGATCCTCCACCAAATACCAATATTAAATCCTTAGTCCTTCTCAAATACTTTAGGATATTTTTAAAGCAATCCAGTGTTCTTCATCTGGATTTGCCTGATATCTGCTCAGACACTCACGGCAAGTACTATATCAGGATGTGTACATAACATGGCATACATGAGGCTCCCTATTACCGAAGCATAAGGGATCTTGCTCATGTGCTGGATCTCCTCAGGTGTGTCTGGACATATCTTTTTAGAGAGATGAATGCCATGTCTAAGGGGCAAAAGACCCTCTTGGAGTTTTTCATGCTGAATCTCTTCAGCACCTCCTCTATGTACATATACTGTGAGAGTCTATCATTCTCTTAGATCTATCTCTATAGACTTTTATACCAAGAATATGGGAAGCTTTTCCTAGATCTTTCATGGCGAACTCTTTCGACAACCATACTTTGATCGATGTCAGTATGGAAATATATTCCCAATCAGGAGGATGTCATCCACGTACAATATGAAGAATGTAACAGCGCTCCCATTGATCTTTTTATACACATATGGCTCTTCCTCATTTTGATGAAATCAAATATTTTGATCACATCATTGAAGCGAGTGTTCTAACTCCGAGATGCTTGCTTGAGTCCATATATGAACTTTTGCAGCTTGCAGACCTTGTGATCACTATCATTGGACATGAAACCCAGAGGCTGCTCCATATAGATATCTTCCTCAAGATATCCATTTAGAAAAGTAGTTTTCACATCAATCTGTCAAATTTCATAATCATGAAATGCTGCTATAGCAAGCAGAGTATGGATGGATTTCAGCATGACTACGGGAGAAAATGTTTCATGATAGTCGATGCCTTCGCATGGACTATAACCTTTCGCAACTAGCTTTGCCTTATAGGTCTCTACCTTACCATCCGATCCAATCTTCTTTTGTAAATCTATTTACACCCAATAGGTACAATACCTCAGGTGGATCTACTAAGAACCAAACCTAGTTGGAATGCATGGAGTCAATTTCTGACTTCATTGCTTCCATCCATTGCTCGAGTCTACATCTAATATTGCCTCATCATAGATTTTGGGATCATTCCTAATATCCCTATCTCCCACAAAGAACGCTTCCTCTAAATTCTCTGTAAGAATACCTAAGTATCTTTTAGTAGGATGGGAGATCCTATTTGATCTACGAGGTGGAGGAGATATCACATCTACTAGCTCGTTACTGGATTCAGGTTCTTGACTCGATGCTCTTCAGAGACTTTCTCTTTGAGCTCAATCTTTCTCCCACTGCCTCCATCTTGGATAAACTCTTTTTTCAAGAATACGGTATGACGGCTCACAATCACATTGTGATCCTCAAGAATATAAAAGTAGTATCCCATGATTTTCTTATGATACTCTATAAAATAAGTCCTAAAGGATCTAGCCTCTAACTTGTTTGCCTGTTGTCTCTTGACATGGGTCGGACATCTCCAAATCTTGAGGTACCCAAGAGTTGATTTTTTTCCATGCCATAACTCACATGGTATGGTAGGAACAGATTTAGAGAGAATTCAATTCAAGAGATGAATCGCAGACAGCAAAGTATGTCCTCAAAGAAAGTCAGGAAGATCTGTGAAGCTAATCATGGATCGAACCATATCCAATAGGGTTCGATTCCTCCTCTTGGATATCCCATTGAGTTGAGGTGTCTATTGTGAGACTATATCATTTTTTTTGAGACAGGTCTGAAATTCTCCACCAAGATATTTTCCTCCTCGATCTGATCGAAGAATCTTTATAGATTTTTCGATCTGTTTTTCTACTTCATGTCTGAATTTTATGAACTTTTCAAAGGCTTCAGACTTTCGGTGCATCAGATACACAAAACTATACCATGAATAATCATCGATAAAGATTATGATGTAGATATAGCCACCCCTGGCTTTTACATCAAATGGACCACACATGTCAGTGTGTACCAGGGTTAATATCTCAGTGATCCTTTCTCTTTGTCCCACAAAAGGCAGCTTGGCCATTTTTTATTGAAAATATGATTCACAGACTGGATAAGACTCGAAAGTCAATGGTTTAAGAAGATCATCTTTCTTCAGTTTGTTGAGTCTGTCCTCTCCAATATGGCCTAGCCTAAGGTGCCATAGATACTTTTGACTGATCCTATCTCTAGATCTCTTAGACCCTATGGCATTCACAATTTAATCGTTAATATTTACACTGGCATCGGTATGCAAATGGTAAAGACCGTCAATCAAGAAAGCACATGCCACAAGTTTATTTCTAAAATAAATAGAACACATGTCTTTATTGAAATAAAAATTATAATTATCCTGTGCCACACAAAGATAGAAATCAAATTTCTACTAGCTACAAGTACAAAATAACAGTCTTTCAAAAACAAACTAAATCCTAATGGTAGTCGCAGAGGGTAGGTTCTAACGGCCACAGCAGCAACCCTTGCTCAATTACTGACTCGGAGAGTAATCTCGCCTTCCCTCAGTCCCTTAACTTCTTCAAGATCTTGCATTGAAGTGCACAAATGAACACTTGAACCAGAATCAAGAACCCAACTAAAAGAAGAGAAAACTGTTAGGTTAGTTTCTATAACAAGCAACTCAAACTTACCTTCAGAAGGCCCATCTTTCTTCCTATTCTTGATAGTTGCCAGGTAGGTCGGATAGTTCCTTCTCCAGGGGCCTTCGATATTGCAATGGAAACATTTTTCTTTATTGTCGGCCTTCTTCGAAACCTGTTTCTCTGGGCTTGGCCTCATTCTTTTGCTTCTTTGTGGCTTTTTCTTCTTCTTGAAAGAAGACTTTCTTTTGGAGAAACCCCGCTCCACAGTCAGAACTGTGCCCTTTGAACTTTTCAAGGTGCCCTCTGCAATCATCAGCATATTCAATAACTCTGGCAAAGTAGCATCAATCTTATTCATATGATAGTTCATAATGAACTGTCTATATGAGTCAGAAAGAGACTGGAGGATCAGATCCATCTGCAGTTCTTATCTATGTTCATACCGAGCTTCTGAAGCTCCTCTATGTCCTTGATCATTGTCAAACAATGATCACTGACGGCTGTCCATCACGCATCTTTACTTTGAAAAGTCTCCGAGAGACTTCAAAACGAGCTGTGCGACTCTGTTCACCATACAACTCTTACAGGTGAACTAGCATTTCTTTGGCAGTCCTCATGTCTTCGTGTTGTTACTGAAGATCATTGACATGGACGCTAAGATATAGCACTTTACTTTGTTATCTTCGTCTATCTACTTCTCAAGTGTAGCTCGTTGATCAGCAGATGGGCAAGTAGGTAACTCAGGCACTTTTTGATCGAGGACATGGTGAGCTTTTCGAAATTGAGAATGATTCTCAAATTTCGGAGCCAGTCTTTGTAATTGGTGCCGGTCAACCTATTTGTATCGAGAATTCGGGCTAAAGGGTTTGAACTTGACATGGTTATTTGCAGAGAGAATAGTTTCTAATTAAATTTTATACTTATAATATTATTTGCTTTGGGACTTTAAAAACAAACAAAAAAGTCTCACTATTTTTTCGAATCTTCCACACTCCTCAGGTGGAGAAACGAAAATCGATATGCGATCAGTTTCAAGTGGATACTGCAGTCTCATTAATCTATACACACCTCACCTAATAGTTATTGATGAGTACAGACTGATAAGTGGACAACACTTTATCCATTGCTTCACTAAGCAAGATGCAGCGGGCTAGGTCTTTAAGTCATGTGGCCTACCTAACAGTTATTGACACATTCCTTAGTTAAATCAAACCCATCGTTCACCAGCAGCGCAAAGCCGTCATTGAGATCCTCACCTAACAGTTATTAGGCCCAACCCCTCTCTATCCCGAGACATCATATGTCAATAGAGTGGTTATACCTTTTCGATACAATGAACCACTGTAACCAGCCGAAAACGATCAACGTCAGGAAGACACTTGCATCTCTACAACGATGGAAGACCTCTAGACTTAATATTTAATGAGGAGATTTGAGTTTAGGTCTCTTCTAAATCACAGATCTGATATCCGACTGATTAAATTAGATTAGCACATCAATATGTCTAACCAGCCTAGCTAGCATGGGTGAACTCAAGTCAACAAGGAACCTAATACGAAATTAAATCTCCCAATATGGCCAGGTAAGTTAAGATGCATAGGGGTCCCCCCGTTGCTTTTCTTAGATACCAATCAAAATTGGCCAGATCAGACAATGGAACCAATTAAATAACCACCATCTAAATACTTACCTTAGACATCAAATTGGTCGATTAGAATCGATTAGATTAACCTATTGAAACGGACCCGAGCCACTAAGCCAAATTTTGATCTTAAGTCAATCAACTCACATCAAAATATGAATCGATGCGATCAACTATAATTAAAATCGACTTTAAACCCCTTTGATCTAATCCCAATCATCCATCGATTAGGTTCAATCAACTGCTCAAAATCAAAAAATAGATTTTAGCCTAATCTAATCAATTGGATCTAATTATAGTTTGATCATTAGACCTAATTTATTCAACCCATACCCACATGCAACAACTTAATTTTAGATCTAAAAATGATTTTAGATTATATTTCATTGCATGCTATTAATGGCTTATGATCTTGAAACTATTTCAGATCTAAACCTAGTTTTATATATCGAATATATGTAGTTTCAGATCTAAATTAAATATGCATCATAAATATATTAATTTCAGATCTAAAATTAAATTTACACATATCAAATATGTATAAAATCAGATCTAAAATAATGATTAAAATATTTTGAAAGTATCTTTTTAAAAATTGAATCACATCAAACTAGGACAATTTTACAATATAGGAGGTAAACCCTATATCAGGACAACCTTATACCAGTTTGATGTGAACTTTTAATCATTCTAATTTCAGATTTAAATCAAAAATAAATATATCATATATGTTAATTTTTAGATCTAAAAGATTTGATTTAATTATTTTAAAAATAATTTTTAAAATCAATCAATCTCGTGCTAGGACAATCTTTGCAGTATAGGGGGTAAACCCTATACCAGGACAACTTTATATCAGCACAAAATTGATTTTAAATTATTAAAACCTTCAGATCTAACCTAAAAATTAGATCATATGTATTTTTAAAAAATCTGGCTCTGATACCATTGATAGAAAATAGGGTAGGCAGCATGTCTAGATTTTAAAATTTTAAAAATATGCAGCGAAAAATAAATCGGATTTAATCCTTTAACCCCACATACAAGATACCAGATCTAAACCTACCCAAGTCCAGAAGAAAGTACATATAATTAATCTAAAATTTAAGAAAAATATGAGATCATATCTCATTACCTTTGCGTGGGTAGAAATTCACCACTTCAGATGATCTCATATTCGTAGAAGATGGAGCCGCACACGTATCCGGCTTCTACGGATATCCGTTGGAATCAATCTCAAACTTTTCTTCTCGTAGAAGATTCTTCTTCTCAAGAAGAATCTTGATCTTGAGGACTTTGATCAACTCTTTTGATCTTAATTGAGAGATCAACTCCTTGATCTACAACCTTCTTCTTTTCCTCGATCTTTGATCTCTAAGTCACCAAAACTCCTTCTAGATGTGTGGAAGAGAGAACACCCAACCTTTGGATGTGAAAAGGAAGAATATGAGAGAGAGGAGGTGTGGAGATGGAGAGAGGGAAGGTTTTCTTGATGAAAAATCATAAATAAAGAAACCCTAGAGATCTCCGTTTAAATAGACATAAGCCCTGACACATATTAGGAACCTTGTCATCTTAAAAAGGTAGATCCTTATCTCATAAGAATCCTTTACCTTTTAAATATGATTATACCAAATAAAATCAGATATAAAAGGTAATTAATCAGTCCTTTTAAGCATGTACAATAGCCATCCATAGAATATATGTCAGGTGGTTGGGGCGTCAAGAGTTGGCGCCCCACAAAGAGATCTCCAGCCATAAAAGATGGGGCATGGACTCCACCCTCTCTCCTTCACACCATGACACATAAGATGGGGTGGGCCCCTCTAGGATATGGCGCTCAATAATTTTCAAAAAAAAAATTATGCCACCCATTTTTCCATCTATTCCACGTGCATACTTAGAGATAATTAAGAGATATGGAAGAGATAATGTTAGGATAATTATGCCAACTAATTGACTTAATTAAATCTCTTGGACTTATAATTAAGAGCCTAATTAAATCAAATTAATTAATATTAGGTTCAAGGCTATGGACTTGATCAAATCAAAGTCCGAGAAGAATTAGGTTTAACCATGTGCTAGCATGATTCTCATAAACCTAATAGAGTTTCAAATAAACTTAATCTAATTGAAACTTCATAAGTCCAATTGGCAAATTCGAGATTAAATCCTTTAATGTGTGACTCCATAGGTTCATTCTATCTGGTAGTGAGATATATTGTGATTCTATTACAATATCATTGAAACTTTTTCGATGGATTGAAATATTTTCAATTCTACTCTTCGAGGGCCATCGATCATCAAGATGACGCCCGATGAGTCTCACAATCTACCAATGACACCTAGCAGTATATAGTAACGATTCAGTAGAATAAAAATACGAACTCCTAGGTGCAGTTATCATATGATTTAGTCTTTTATCATGAGTTCCGACTTAACGGAGGTCATGGAGAATTGTCAAACCCCATCGCCAGTCTTATGTAAGATTGGCTCGACTCGAGTTCATTTGTGAATTCATGAAAACTCTTTTGCAGTATTCATACTTGCTTTGGCCAAAGACTTTCTGAACTCAATCTCACAAATCACATAGGACTTCTCTTTTTCTACCCAGGTTGATAAATTTCATCTAGGTGCATCCAACTCTAAACAGCAAACCTGAACCTATTGAAGTCAACATACACAGCAAGGACCGAATGGCTCGGGACCAAGGAACGTGCAGTCAAACTCAGTAGCCTCGCTGCGAATAACCAATATCACCGTAGGTCAAAGGATCATTCATACCACTGCAGCATCGAGAAGACCATTGACGAGTGAGTAGACATCTATGTGGTTCTCGTGTTGATCACGCTCAGTGCAAGTTGTTCTTTAACAACTATCTGCACCTTCACCCCAGTGTCTCTATACTGCAGATCCAAGACTCATCTGCCTACAAGGAAAGTGAACGTGCACTGATCTCAAATAGATTGATCACTGTCCTCCGTGATGATCCCTTGATTGGGAGCATTTAGAAATTAACCACTAATTAATATATGTCTCAAATTCTTAACTCTTTAAGAATATACAAAAATTATCTTTGTTAATTTTTAAGATAAATCATGGACGCATAATTAGAAAGAAAAAATTCTTTATTTATAATGAAAGTATTACAGGTACAAATTTAGGCTCTGAAAATATATAATGTGTCAGCCAATAATTGGCTTCTAGGATACAAATCCAACACAGAGATTATCACATACTGCAAAAGATCAAGAACTCAGGCGGTTCTTTGTAAACTGGACTTTGAAAAAGCATTCGACTCAATCTTTTGGCCCTTTTTTTTTAACTTCCGGAAAAAAGAGGCTCCAGCCGGTAGTGGATTAAATGGATCTCAATGCTCCTAAACACAGGAAGCTCCTCCGTCATTATCAACAACTCACTAGGAAAGTGGTTTTGCAATAGAAAGGGTCTTAAACTAGGCAATCCGCTGTTCCCTCGGCTCTTTATTCTCGTGGCTGATATCCTCTCAAGAGTACTGGATCAAGCGCAAAAGGAAGGGCTCATATCGAGCATAGGGCCATATGAAATAAGTAGAAGAACACAGTGTCTCTAATTTGTGGATGACACACTGATTTTCTGCAAAGCCTCCAAAAGCAACATCAGCATACTCAAGCTCATCCTTTAGTCTTCTGAACTCTTAACAGACTTCAAAATTAACTTCCAAAAATTGCAACTAGTTGGGATTGGAATCATCAGCGAACTGACCATCAATTTCTCCTTAATGCTTGGCTGTCAGGTTAGTCAGTTTCCCACTCAATACCCGGGTATCCCCTTCATTACTCAGCCTTGAATGATCATGAACTTGTAATTAATTTATTTATAAAATTTGATATATAGATTTATTATTTGATTTTGAATTTAGATACTCTGAATCAATCTTGATTTAATTACTTGATGAATTATAGAATTGAATCTCTTATTATATTTTATCTGTGATGAATTTTAGTTAATTATAATTGTTAGGTTTCGTGTTGTCGAGGGCATCCTTTGGTGGTGTGACCGTGTTACTAATTTGGGGTGTGACAAAATCATTGTAGGTTATTGTTGGTGGGTGCAAGTGGGTTGTTTCTGGAAATATATACAATGCAGCGCATGTTTCTTCTTTCTTTTCTTTTGAGCCCTCACAGCTGCTTGATGGTCGTTTCTGGGTTGGTGATTCTTTTTCAGATATTGAACAAGAACAAGAAGACAAAGGACTCTTCCGGTCTCTGGTTCATGCATCCCCATCTAAGAATGGCAATTGCACGGACCACTCTACAAGCCAAGCAAGTATAGTTTTTAATAGCTTGAAATTATCTATATATTTTCCAGTCCTAAATATTCAATTAATGATCAGATAGCTACAACTGTTACTACTTAAAATTCTCAAGCCAGTCATCAATTATTTAATTAGACAATTAGTGCTGATAAATCATAGCAAGTTAGAGGTAAATCTGGACAATGTCACTATATTATTTTTTACTGTCTTCTATATTATGCAAACTCTGAAGCAGGCATTCATGAGTGTCCGTGCAGTTCGTTTCCACTTGTTTCTATTCCAAAAATACTTTTTATTTCTTTCTCTATTTTTTTTAGCCATCTCGTGATGCTGTTTCTTCTTCATGTTGATCAGTGAAAGCGAGGGACCCCAAGCGGGCTCCCGGGCTGTCGTCTTGCACTTCTAAGGTCTAATTTTTTGAAATTGCGGTACTTATGCATGGGTTAGTTTTGATGCTTTTTTTTTTTTTTTTCTTTGGTGAGTTTGATTAATGATATTTATTCAATTGCAAGTTTCAGGATTAAAAAAAGTTGGCCTTCTACTGCCAGCTTCCATTGAAAGAAATGTGATGTACCCAAACCAAGTAAATAAATAATACAATCAAAATTGACAGCAAGTAGTTATGCATCATAAATGCACCTTTTCCTCAAATTGAATTTCAAAATAAGAGGATAAATTAATAGTTTTGCATCTGTTGTTAACGATATTGGTGCTTTGGTGGACAACCAGGGCACATTGTAACTAATTCATAATTTTTGGGATCTAATTAAAAAAATTAAAATTTTTATAATGTAAGTATAAATCATGAAAAGTTAAAGGGTGTCTTTATTATTTTCTCTAATTTTTATCTAGTAAAAAGTGGATGGGAAGATAATGTCATATATAATTTTCTTATTATTGTCTATTACTTTCTCTTAAATATTATTATAACAATAATTAAAAATAATAAATAAGATCATTTTGAAGATAGATAAAAACTTATTAAAGGAAACAACTACGGCAACGTGTATGAAACATGTAAGCATGCAGCATACCATCAATCTCGTCGAAGCTTATTGTGATCAGGTCATCCGGATCCTGTATACAGTCCTCAATTGTACATCCACCATGATCCAGTCACCTTCTTGACCTTTGTCTGTTGAAATAAGCTCCCAGGAGGACTCACAACTACTCTCTCTTCTCTGTGTTAACCATCGTGCCATCTATGGGTTCTATTGTAACCTACGCTGACTATCCCATCATTTGTGAGAACTGTTGTACCAACACTATCTATATGAACTCGTTTGATTCGTGGGAAGAATTTTTTTTCCAAGAAGTTACTTCCTGAGAATAAAATTTTGATATGTTTGATTGACTATGGGAATGTGACTTATTATAAAGTAGCTTATGTTTGGATGAATAATTATTTTTCTGAAAAAATTATGTAAAATACCTATTATACCCTTAGTAGATATAAAACCATACATTTTTACTCATAAACTTTATATAAATATAAATATTATATTTATATTAATATAAATATAATATTAATATATTATAATATAACATTAGATCATAATAATTTATTGTGTTAATATAATACTAATATATTAATATAATATAAATATTTTAATATAATAAATTTATTAATATGGATATAAATATAATATAATATTAATATTAATATTATATTAATATTAATAAAAATATTATATTAATAAAAATATTAAAATAATTAAATATAATAAATATTAATATTATATTTATATAAATATTAAGATGATATTAATATAATATTACTAAATTTTAGCTATGGATCTTAAAAGATTGTTTTAAGAAAAAAAAGTATTATCACTTTCAATATCACGGAAAGTGTCAAAATCCACCTTCCATATGGATTTTCACTTCTCATGAAATGTGAAAAGTGACTTCTCATGAGAAATATTTTTGCCACTCTCTCTTGTTTTAAAGCTCCAACCAAACAAAAGGCTCTTTCTTCACTTCCCAAGAAGTGCCTCTTACCCCCTCCACTTTCCGTCAACCAAATGAGTCCTATAAGAGAGATCATACCCTCGATGGGGTACACAGGCTTCAAACTATTCTTGATTGTGCTTGTTCATGGTATTAGAGCAACCAGCTCACATGCATCTTCTTTTTCTGCAACCAAAATGGCCTTTGTTGCCACCACCACCTCCACCACCAATCTTGTTACCACCCAACCTGCCTTCAACATACTCTCATTTCCACCGCTCAAGCTCATTGGCGATAATTATCTCCTCTAAAAAGCCCAATGCATGCCCCTTTTAAGGAGCCGTGATCTGATTGGGTTGGTGGAAGGGACTGATATCTGTCCCCGGCATTCCTTTCTACTCCAATGACAGCCATGGCGACATCAGCTGCAATCGATCGACGGCAATGCCCCAGCACTCGTTCCCAACCTAGCATACCATGCGTGGGTTAAGCAGGACCAGCAAGTGATGGCATGGCTCATCGCCTCTCTCTCTGAGTCACAGATGCCCTTCATCCGACCTCGATTCCTCTCGAGCTATATGGGAGGCTCTCACTCCTGTCTTTGCATCGCAGTCTCGAGCACAGCTCCTGCAACTTCGAACCGAGCTGTACTCCCTCAGGCGTGGATCGAGCTCTCTCTGACTATGTCTAGCGAGCATAGGTCATCGCCGACAACCTGGCCTCAGTTGGGCATCCTATCGCCCCCAGTGACTTGGTCCTACAGGTGCTTTCGGGGCTTGGCTCTGAATTCGACATGTTGGTACCTGTTCTCGCTGGCACAGAGGATCTGCAAGACCTTCTTGCCTAGCTTATGGCTCATGAATGTCTTCTTCAGCATCGTGCCTAGCTTCAGTCCGATGCTCCCTTTCCAGCAGTCCATCAGGCCCTTAGGGCCTAGGAAACTCATGCCAGCCACCCATATCATAGCTACTTACTTACGGCTACACAACTACTTCTCCTTGGGGAGGCAAGGGGTGTGGCCATGGCAAGGGCCAACACCAAGAGCCATGGTGCCAACTTTGTTGTCAGAAGGGCCACTATGTGGTTGACCGTCCATGATAGTTTAATGTGGAATATTGTAGTGAACCGCGATCCTAATAGTAGTAGCAAAACTCCCAACCAGTTGCCTACCGCGCCACCAGCAAATATGAATGTTTATAGTGCTGCATTAGGCTCATGGTACCTAGATAGTGGTGCAACCAACCATGTCACACCTGATTATACATAGCTGGACAATCCAACTCCATACCAGGGATCGGATCTGCTCCATGTTGGTAATGGTGTAGGTTTGTCGATTCCTCATACAGGCTAAGCTACCCTCATTTCCTATTCATCAAGACCTTTCTCTTTCAAATATACTTCATGTACCCTCAGTAACTCAATCTCTTGCCGGTGCATTAGTTTTTCAAAGACAATAATGTCTTTTTTGAATTTCACCTATTTTATTTTTTTATAAAGGATCGAGCAACTCGACAATCGCTGCTCCACGGTCAGCTTGATCGAGAACTCTATTGCCTTTTCCCTTCCAATAATGGTGTGGCTGCTCGTGCTCTGCTTGGAGAGAAGACTTGACCCACAGTTTGGCATGACCATCTTGGTCATCCAACCATGCAAGTGATCTCCCACATCTTATCAAAGTACGGGCTTCTAGTTCACCCCATGTCGTTTTCTAGTTTGTGTAGTACCTATAGCAAAGACTCATCATCTTGCTCTACTACCTTCCCCATCCATCTCTTCTTCTCCTTTGGAGCTTATTTTTTCGGATGTATAGGGCCCATCTCCAATAATCCTCATCTGGAGCTCATTATTATATTTGCTTTATTGATGATTTTAGCGAATATCTATAGCTGTTCACCATGCAAAGAAAATATGATGCACTAGACATTTTTCTTTGCTTCCAACGTCATGTCAAATGCTTGTTTGGTACTCCAATCAAACAATTCCATAGTGACTGGGGTGGCGAGTTTCGTTCCTTATCACGGCATTTTGATTCTTGTCGCATCTCTCACCGCTTATCCTGCCCACATACACCCCAACAAAATGGCATCGTAGAAAGGAAGCATTGCCATATCATTGAGACCACTCTTGTGTTGATGGCCACTGCCTCCATTCCTCATCGCTTTTGGGATGATGCTATTAAAAAGGTAGCTTACCTAATAAATAAGATGCCAACTCCATTATTATCTAATATCAGTCCCCACGAAAAACTCTTTGGCACTACCTCGAACTACACTTTCATTCGTGTATTCGGTCTGCGTGCTACCCATACTTACGTTCGTATGCTAAGCATAAGTTAGAATTTCATTCAAATCTCTATATTTTTCTTGGGTATAGCGGGTCACACTATGGATATCGATGTCTCTATTTACCTTTTGATCGGATTTATATTGTTCGACATGCTATATTTCATGAAGATTTTCCTTTATTGAGAGTAGCTCTCCTGGTACCATTGATTCTTCTTATCATATGTCTCTTCCTGTGCAGGACTGGTCACAAAGAGTTCTACCATGCGTTGGATCCTCAGATCAGACGACTAATGCTGGACCTTCAGGTGGCCCCTTTCAGCACATGGACATCTCGATTAGTCCACCTACCTATGCACACTAGCCCATAATGATGTGTTGCAGACATTCGACTTAGTGCATTTGGTTGCTGCACCAAGTGCCCAAGTCGACACCAATGCTTCTGGTCTAAGTTCCCATGCCCAAGATGTGTCGACCTGCTCTTCCGACATGTCATTACCTACATCTGATAAGGCCAACACTACATATCATCTGATGATGCAATCGACCAGCGCGAGCTGCATGCCTCTCACCAGTTCGAGCTTCTCAGCCCTCGGTTGCACCTCGCAAAAAAGCATCGTCTGATCAGGTTTTACACACCCATCCCATGATCACATGATCACAAGATGGAACATGCAAGCCCAAAGCCTATGCAGCTCATCAATCTGGTATGGATTCCTCTTCATAGTTGTTTACAGTAGCCATGCATCCTCTGGAGCCGACATGTCTTTCTTAGGCCTCTCGTGATCCATCTTGGTGTGCCGCCATGTCCGCAGAATTTGATGCTTTTATGTGAAATAGAATTGGACATTAGTCCCACGTACTCCCCACATGAATGTGGTTGGGTGCAAATAGGTCGACAAGCTAAAACAACAACCCATATGGTTCCATTGAACGGCATAAGGCACATTTTGTTGTCGAAGGATATCGACAACAACTTGGTATAGATTTCATAAAGACTTTCTGTCAAACCCGTTATCTCGTAATTAAAAATTGAAGACGTGAACAGTCACCACATACTTATAAAGAACTATCCTTATAGGCATGCAAGGCATACAACATGTCATTAACATAACAAACTAACAAGTAATATTTATAAATCAAGATCTTTTAGCTCAATTTCTAAAACAAAATATTCATAGCTGCCATCCACAGATAACCTTAGTTACATAATGTACATATTTATATAAAAGATAGTATAGTGAGGGTTCTTCAAAATTTGGAAGGTTGGTCTGAAATGGTTAATTAAATCCTTGCTCTATTCTCACATTTCAACTTCTACCCATCCTCATCATGCTTTGGATTCTGTAAAAAATATAGAAATTATAATAATGAGCTAACAGCCCAGAAAGTAACTAAGACATAATCAAAGAAATCAAATTGCTGAAGCTTAATATGTGCTTGATTTAAAAACTGAGGCAACAATATGATATTTATAAATAGAGTTAGCTTATGGCTCTACAATATTAGATATAACTATGTAAATCAAAGAAATCTCATATTTAAACTAAGGTATTTCACAATCCACATAAAATCAGAGGATTACGTCCAAGTTTTCGATAGTATCATATGATCGTATTTTTCAAAAGCATTATAATAACTCATTAGTCTATACAACCACGGCCACATATAATCCCTGTGACAGGACCTAGTATACTGCCTGCAGAGTAGGTCCAGAGTACTGCATTTAACTTCTGTGGAGTAGGTCCATAATGCCAAATTTCGGAACAATCTATATTAATTGCCAACGTACAACCCCCATGTGGCAGGATTCAGAATGTAGATAGACTGAGAGTTCAATACAAATATACAAACTCAATTTAATCAATATATACTATAATGTATATAAATTGCAATATACACAATATTCTGGATCAACATATAAAATTGATAAAAGGGACTAATCATTAAACTAATTGATAGTCCATATGCAATATAATTTTTCCCAAATCAATGTAATCACATCTGCTAACATCAATTCCATCGATTTATACAAAGTTTTTGTAGAATTCTATCCACTAAAAATCATGCTAATAAACTTATAATTATCAATCTGCAAATTACCATGAACATTCAAAACTTGAAATATCCATTATTCTATGATTCATGCATGGCTCAGTATAAATAATATAGCAGACAAATGATGTAATTTCCAAAGTATGTAATAACGATTAAATCACTAAACATTCTCAAGTAATAAATATTTATGATTTTATATAATTTCTTTGATTAAATAGAGGTTACTTATCTTGCAAAAATCTCCTATCAGGTTATATAATACTTCTTCAGAACTTCTCAAAACCTAATAATCCAAAATACATATATGTAATCTGAAATCAATACCATATTATTGCTTTGCAATAATTTATAAAACTTTCTAAAATTCTAAATCCCAAATTTTTGGTTAACTACCCTCCTTTACATAATAGCCTTGATCTGAAATTTTTTTACCCTATCAAATAGTATCCAAAAATTTTTAAACTTTGCAGATTGGTTAAGCAGTTAGTTGATGACCTTCAATTAAATTTTCAGATTAAAATATCTAACCATCACAGAATTAAAAATCCTAGACTACTACAGGCGGATTCAATCCATCCCAATTTAGCAACTATCTTCCTTATTACCCCAAACTATTTATTATTCAATCTAAATTGAAATCAAATTTAATGCCAAGAGAGATTATGATTTACTCACGCGGATAGGAGAGAAAATCTTAGGACCGCAACCTTGCTAAGAAGAGGAAAGAAGAAAAGAGGAAGAAGAAGAAGATGGGAAGGGAAGAGAGCGTGGAAGAAAGCCAGAAGGAAGGAGAGAGTGAGCGCGCGCGTGTGAGAGAGAGAGAGAGCGGGAGGGGAGAGAGGGCGCGAGAGAAAGGGAGGGGGTTCTGGATGCTTCCCCTTTCTCTCTCTATTTTTTTTCCTCTTCCGTTGGGGGGCACACGGAAGCCCCCGCAGTAAGCCATGGGTCTGCATGTTGTGGACCCCCATGTGGCGCGTGAAAGGAAAAAGCCCCTCGGGCGAGCCTCACACTTTCAGCCCTGTTGTTAAGATTGCTACAGCATGCTTGTTGTTGGCACTTGCCATTTTCTTTGGACGGGTTACTCGACAAATAGATGTGTGGAATGCTTTTTTGCACGGTTACTTGGATGAGATTGTTTTTCATTGAGCAACCTTCGGGTTTCATACACCCACAGTTTTCAGATTACGTATGTCAAGTCAAACGGTCTCTATATGGGTTGCATCAAGCACCAAGAGCATGGTTTCAACTCCTCAACTCTCATCTTCTTCCGTTGGGCTTTGCCGGATCCAAGATAGACACGCCTTTATTTTTTAGAGTGCGTGGTTCACTTGCTATCTACCTTTTAATTTGCGTAGATGATATAATAATCACAGGCAGCGATGTATCTGGTATAGCCTCACTATAGTAAAAGAATGAATGAACCATCATTTTTTGCCGATGCTTTTTAGAAGCATCAGCAGGTTGTGCAGACCTGCCGACGTTGCTTAAAAGCGTCGTGTTTTCAACGACGCTTTTAAGCATCGTAAAATTTCAGCATTGTCAACGCCGACGTTTTTAGCAAAAATGTCGTTAAATAAAAAAAATACCGATGCTTTTTTGCATCATTATTTAACGACGCTAAAAAGCGTCGTTAGGTTCGCTTAACCTCCATTCTCCCGCGCCCTCATCTTTCTGCCGCCGCCCCCTCCCACCCATATTCCTCCCGTTCCCCCGTGCCCTAATCCCCTCTCGGCCCCCATCTCCACCGATTCTCCGCCGCCGGCGCCGCACTCGCTGTCCACGCCACACTGCCGTCTGCCGCTCCCCTTTGCTGCCGCATCCGTCCACGCCGCACCCGCACCGTCCACGCCATATGCCGTCCGCCCTCCTCGAAGCCACCCCACCGGCCCTTCTCCCCTCCCCCCTCCCGGCGGCCGTCTTCGCAGGCCCAAAAAACCCCCCGGTCCCCCTCCCCGACCCAGCCGCATCCCACCATCTCCCTCTCCGACGTCGTACACCTTTCGAATCTACATCGAAAAGGCTCGCGAAATCGTCTTTTGGCTTCGTCAGACTGAGGTATCCGCCCTCTGCCTCCTTCTCTTCCTTTTTTTCCGCCCCTATAGCCCCTGTGCTTTGGACCGGCAAGCTGCCGGATATTCGGAAACAGTGTCTCCCCTCATTTTTTTCCTCTTCTTCTTTGCTTCACCGACAACCACTGGTCGTAGTTTTCTACTTTCTTTTGATTTTTGAATTTGGCTAGGAACCAAATTTAGTGTGAGAGTTCTTTCTAAAGAGTGTGAGGGTGGCAATTTTGTTTTTAGTTTGAGGCATCTTCTTTGATAAGGTGTAACAGAAAGGGAGCTTTCTTATGTAGCTTAAAATTTTAATAATTTTTTTTCCTCTTTAAAATTTTCCCAGCATATCTTTTGTGGTATTTGCTATTTTTCTTTATTTTTTTTAATGTTTGTTTTGGATCCTAGACTGGTGTAGTCAATCTACTTCAGATATTATGCCATTTTATATGGTATTAGAGATAGATTTGGGATCGTATGTTCGTATCTTGGCATGGTTAAGAGCTTTCGATAACTTACTGTGTGGCAGTACAAGAATATGGATTTTTATTTGATAATTCAAGACATGAATCATTATGATTGATGTTACTACCATCTTAAGAATTGAGATAAAAAAATTGAATAGTACAAATTATGTGTATCGAAAGGAAGGCTTGCATTAAGTATTATTTAATTAGACAAAGTTTATAAGAGATCGTGAATCAGATGGATGTGATGATACTATCAAAAACTTCTAACAATACAAATGTGAAAAAACTGGAAGACTAAAGCTAGAAATGCTATGTATATTTTCAGAGCTGATACGGATGAAGATAATCATTGGCATATTCAGGATATGGAGGAGTCAAAGATAGAGTGGGATATTTTTGCTCTCCACTCAAAGTTTGAGGCTTGGCTTTAAGTTTTGAAAAATGAGATTGGCACTTTCAAATAAAATAATCTTATAATCCTCCAATATTTTCTTAAAGGACAGGAATTGTTAGATAAGCTTTGGATGGATGAAAATGATTATTGAGAGGCATGAACTCTCCCTTCCACCCAGTCTTGAGGGACTATATTGAGGGACTATATGAGACAGGATATGACAGAGAAGGAGGTTGTTAGAAATTGTCCTCCTGATGTACCTCCTCATCAGTGGATGGAGTTGGTTCATTATTGGTTTTCCGAGAAGGCATAGGTATCTTATCTGCTCATTATCTTTTCTTTTAAATATTTTATAAAAATATTAATTTATATTGTATATTATATATTATACATATAACAAGTTTTTTACTTTATTTTACAAACTTATTCTGCTATTGGTAGAGCTGCACGAGCAGTTCAGTCTGTTCCTCATACATCGGGGTCAAAGAGTTATGCACGACTCCGACAGGAATTTGTATGTTCTTTAAACTTTCATAATTAACTTCTAATTTTTATGTTAAAATATTTATATAACTAATATCATTATGTATCGTGGATTATGTCTGTATCATGATACTCATATATTTTTTTAAATTGTTATAACTGTTTGCTTAAAATTAAAATTATTTGTGTAGGTGGATGAGCATGGGAGGGAACCCGGTAAAGTGAAGTTTTACCGGATGACTCATACTCATTAGGATGGTACTTTTGTTCGAGATGAGTTGAGAGATTTATATGTATGGTATTATTAATATTTTATTTTTTGTAATGATTTTAATTTAATTTTGTTAGCTATTAATGTATAACTCTTATTTTCAAAATAAATACAGGAGAGGGCTACATCTCTCATTGCGGAGTATGACAACGAGTCCGTAGCATCTACGCAGCAGAGCCGTATCGAGACCGAGGTATTCACAGAGTTGATGGGATCAGAGCACTACGGTCGAGTGAGGGGTTATGGAGTAGGAGTCACCCCCACTCAGTTATCTAAGGTTAGTAGATATACGCAGCATGCTGCAATAGATGCTCAGCATTCACACATCCGCAGACTCGAGGTAGAGATACAAGAGATTAGACAGAGTCGTATCGCTGAGATGGAGGAGATGCGACAGAGCCGTGCCGAGCTGCAGGCCATGAGGGGACAGATTGATCGGCTTACATCTTTATTAGAGATGTATGGCCCATCTCAGGTAAACACATATTATTAAATATATATTTTTGTATTAATTTAATGATCTATATATTTTTATTTATAGATATACAAATCAAGCTTTTCATATGTTTCTTGTAGGCTCCTGATACATCAGGCACCCGTCGAGATGGTGGTACATCACATGGAGACAGTGACGACCATCCGTCTGCAGATTGACATCATTTTATTTTTATTGTAGTCTTATATTTTCTGTATGCTTTTAGTTAGATTGAACTCTTGATTGTAATGGATGATTAGTACTTTATTTTTATTTATATAAAATAATATCTTTTGATTTGGTTAAATTTGCTATTAAAGTTTGCTTTTGGTGTGAATGATGGTGATTGTACAGGTTTATGTTTGAATAATTGATATAATTTTATATAAAAATGTATGTATTCTTTTTTTTGTATATAAAATCTGTATATTTTTTTTCTGTTAAAAAATTAATGACGCTTATAAGCATCGTTAATAGACTGATTAACGAAAGCGTCGCTTGTGACTTAACTACCGATGCTTCGAAAAGTATCTTGGTAGAGTGGAGGATGCATTGTCATTAACGACGCTAAAAAATACTGATAAAATTTAATTTTACGATGCTTTAAAGCATCGTTAGAAAATATTACGATGCTTTTAAAAAACGTCGGTACTTTTTGTCTCAACTCTTACATAGGTGACGCTTTCACGATGCTTTTTGAAGCATCGTAAAGCTTATTTCCGACGCTTATTAGCGTCGTAAAATACCTTTTATTGTGTCGTCTTTTACTATTTTCACTATAGTGCCTCCCTTGTCCAAGCCTTAAAAGATGAGTTTGCTGTCAGAGATCTTGGCCAGGCCAATTTTTTCATGGGTATCGAGATATCTTCTCACCAAGATGGCATGTTCTCATACAACAAAAATATATTTTGGATGTGTTATAGAAGGCTTGCATGCATGATGTGTGCCCCACCTCGATGCCACCGACCATTGATGTTGATTTTGGCAGCTCCTCTCCTCCCATTGAGGATCCTACTTTATATAGGACTACTGTTGGTGCCCTCTAATATGTTACAATAACCAGGTCGGCTCTTGCATTTGCTGTAAATTGTCTTTGTCAACACATGCATGCTCCCACTGAGCTACACTGGGCGGCGGCAAAATGTACTCTTCGTTACTTGAAGGGTACCATGACATAGACTTACTCTACCACCAACAATCGGCTCTTGAGTTGCATGCATTTACTAATACTGACTGAGTAGGTTGCAGCTTGGATCAGTGATCTACTAGTGGGTATGCAATATTCTTTGGTGGGAATCTGATCTTGGTGCACCAAGAAACAACCCACTGTCACCCAATCTAGTACAGAGGCAGATTATAAAGCTATAGCCAATGCCACTGCTGAGCTTATATGCATGGTTGCAATCTCTTCTTGGTGAACTTAAAATGTCACTTCGAACACCTCCAACTATTTAGTGTGACAATATAGGAGCCACTTACTTAACTGCCAATCCTGTGTTTCATGCCCGCACTAAGCATATTGAGATACAGTATCACTTTGTGCGGGAACAAATTGCTATCAAGCATCTTCAGGTGTTCTTCATCTCCACTAAAGACCAGCTCGCCAACATCTTCACCAAGCCGCTGACCTAGCAGTGGTTACTCTCCTTCGAGACAAGTTACAAGTGATTGAACCTTCTTTGTGCTTGAGGGGGAGTATTAAAGGAAGCAACCATGGTGACGTGCATGAAACATGCAAGTATGCAGCGCACAGACGTAGCACACCATCAACCTCGTTGAAGTCTACTGTGACTAGGTCATCCGGGTCCTACATACAATCTTCAACTGTACACCCACCATGACCAACTCACCCTCTTGACCTTCATCTATTGAGCTAAACTCCAAGGAGGACCCTCAACTGCTTCTCTCTGTTCTCTGTGTTAACCATCCCACCATCTATGGGTTTTGTTGTAACTTATGTTGACTATCCCATCATTTGTGGGAACTGTTGTACCAACACTATCTATACAAGAGAGATCATATCCTCGATGGGGTGCACAAGCTTCAAACTATTTTTGATTGTGCTTGTTCACAATTGCTATAACTATTATAATTATGAATAAAAATTTTGCTAGGATCCATTATAACAATTTCAGTAGGATGTTTGAAACCTTAGTAGAAATGAATTGCTTCTTGTCCATGAGATCCTTAGGCCATTAACCGAAGATGTAGCATGCAGCCAAATATGATGCAGCGATGTCTACACGTTGTTCTTCATGTAGATAGCAAAGACTATTTCATAATTACTAGACCTCCAAATGATATATTGATACTTGACACATCAATTAAGATAACGAAGACAGTGCTCTTAACTGAATGCAGAAGATCCATAGAGTTGAGTCCATTTAGCATACCACATCCCCAAGACCGAAGACGAAGGTCTTGTTCGTGAAATCCTTACACAGGCTGTTTATCATGCTTCTTTGATTTCTGAAAATGGAAGGCCTGTACAATGCTCCCAAGAGTTTCCAAGCTCATACCCTCCCATCGTGCTTGTGTGGTTTGTGGCTGTCACACCTCAAACCCGCCACCCGAGCTTGCGTATGACACGGCTGCATGCTGTTAGAGTACGCTCCCAAAGAATATGCAAGATCTATACATCCAAACTAAGTACTTAATGGTAAATTAAAATTAAAACAAACAAAACATCTCCTAAAGAAGTAGCAAAAAATATAGAGCTCAGGAAATTCATTTTAGAGAGATGGCTTGTTTTAGAGAGAGAAGCTCTAGGGATTTTAGAGAGAGAAACCCCCCATCATCCACCATCAATCCTCTATCTCTTCCATCTCCTCCCACTCATGTACCATACTGCCACCTACCTACAACCCATCGCCATCCCCTTGCCACCGCTGCAAACATAACCCTATTAACCTGTCAACAACCTAATGGAGAAAGTGGGAGAAGCTACGGGGAAGTTCGAGAGAAAAGATTCCACTGTTCATGCTTCACACCTAGTGAGCAAGATCAAGTAAAATGGAACTTAGCCCACCATGGAAAATTCTTCTTCTATCAGACCGTGCCTCCTCCAACAGAAGTATCCTTGTCCGGAGGAAGAAAGCTCCTCCATCCATCATCAATTAAGGTTCAAGATCCCCTTTACTTCCCAAATAAAGCTGGTGAGGGCTTCTCCGCTTAAAGAGCACCTGCAACCTGCACCTGTAGCACCTCACCTCAGGTATGCAAAAGTCCCGGAACCACCCACAGCTCCTCATAACAAATTTGTGAAGGTCGTAGGAAATTTAATTTTTAATATAGAAATAATCATACCTCCAACCATTATTGTTCAAGCTCCAAACGAGTCAATGATCTAAAGCCTATAAGGATCTGCAACCACAAACAAAATATTTCTGGATACTTCCTGCTGTCGACAAGTAGCATCCTGATTTTTCTAATCCTAATCTAAGTATATTCGATGGGAGGATCTTACAAGCTCTCAGATGAGTAGAAGATCAAGTCCGTAGGTGTCTTTTTATAACATGCCTCATCTATCAGAAGAATCTGAATCAATCATGAGAACTAAAAAATAAATATTATTCACAATAGTTGTGTAGAGCTTAACTTCATCAAATCATTAAATATATCCCTATCATTTTATCGAAGATTTATCTTCAGTCAGAGTCCAAATCGAAAATATATAAAATAAATCTCGATGTATGTTAGTATGGGCTATATTCGGATAGGTATAATCAGAGAAAATTCAATATTTTCTTACTTGACCCAACCTAACACAAGCATCTTCATTTTGATTCTTTAAAGTATTTCAAAAAATTTTAATGAAATTTTATCTGGATCTGATAATTGAAAAACTGGTGCGATCATATTTAAAAAATTTTAATTTTTTTATAAGATATATATTGTATAATTGATTATAAAATAATCATCAGTGTGAATCAAGACAGCAAATGTGTTATTGATCAATACACGACTTTCTATATATCATAACATTAATGACACCACATAATCAAGTTCTTTATATAGAATTTTACTTTATGAATAGACAAAATCTTATGCCTATTTCTTGACCATCTTTATATCATACGGTAAATAGCTAATCAATATAAAATAAACTAAACTTTATCATGAAACCCAATATGATTATTTTATATATAATGTCCAAGACATATTATAAAATAAGTTGTATCTCATATGATCCACCTATTCCTTAAAATCCTAAAAATGAGTTTTTAGTCAGCGGATCTATAATTATCAACTTTTTTTTAATATATTTTACAGACATTATGTTCTTCTTTATTCTTTCACAAAAAGCAAAATATGTGATATCTATATACTTGCAAGTGCATGAATTCTTCATATTGTTGGAGAATCTTACTGTAGAATTATCACAATATATCTTTATGAGTCTATTGATAAAGTCAATAACTCTAAGTTCTATAATAAAATTTGGAATCTTATAGCTTGTGAGAAAAGTTTCATATAGGCTATGTACTTTATTTTCATAGTGGATGTAGTAAAGAAAATCTTATTTTACATACATCCATGTCATAGCACTTTAGGTAAGTAGAAAGATATTCTAGCAATGCATTTCCTATTATTGGTACAACCAACAAAGTGTGAATCTTAATAGCTTATTACTTCATGATAATTAGACTGACTGTATGTGAGCACGTAAATTTTATATCCTACAGGTAACATATAACTTTCTTTGCAACTTTCCTATACTCCAATCTTGGATTATATTAGTAATATCCAAGCATTGTTGCAACAAAAGTAATATCTGAACCTATATAAATATACGCATAGACTTCCAACATTAGATACATAGGTTATAAACCTTATTTCCTTTATCTTTATCTTAATTCTTGGATATTGAGCTTTATTAAATTTATCACCCTTTACAATATGAGTACATTTAGAGAAATATTTTTTCATCTCAAATTTTGTACTATAGAGATATAAGCTTTTAAGATAGTCCAAGTAGCCCTAAGGATCTATCTCCATAAATTCGAATACCGATGACACAAGCAGCTTTATATATATCTTATATCTCAAAATCTTGTTATAGAAATTGTTTGATTTTTTTAAGTAGACTAAATCACTATTGACAAGTAGAATATTATTTATATAATATAAAATTATAAATTTACTCTCACTGACCTTCAGATATATACATTAATCAATATCATTTATCTTTAGACCCAAAGAATATGATTATCTTAAATAAGATATCATTATGTGAAGTCTGTTTAAGTCCATAACTAAATTTCTTTATCGGTAAATCATATGCTCTTGTGCACTGACAACAAAAATTCTTAGGTTGTTTCATATAGACCCCTTCTTTTAGATTACTATTGAGGAAGGTTGTTCTTACATCCATCCGATGCAGCTTTAAGTCAAGAATCAGCTACTAAGCCTATGACAATCCTACAAAAAAAATAGTCAATGTCTTTCTTTTATGTAAACCCCTTTTTCTCAAGTTTGGTTTTATATCATTCAATCTTATCATTGAGATTCTTTTTGGTTATATAGACCTTTTACAACTTATTTGTCACACTCTTCAGATAGGTCAACTTATTTTCAGATATGATTATTATCCATAGAGCCCAGCTCTTCTTTTTATGGCATCCAACCACTATAAAGAGTTCTTATGGGTTTTAAAAGCATCTCAGATTATATCATTTTCATCTATATCTATCAAATATACCACATAATTTTATTCTAATAGATCTCTAGAGAGTTATCTCTTGATCCACTTATGGCAATGGTTAGATAGTTACTTCATTGGTAATAGAAACCTCATGAAGTGAAACTTAATAAAGTGATGATCCTTTTTGAATGTTATCCCGAGAAATTGCAATAAAATTGTCACTTAGTCTGCAATCCAGTATTACCTTAAAGACCATGCTTCAAGATTCTTCACACCCACTAAATATACCATCCTTTAGAAATCTAGCTTTATTAATTTCTATTATCTGTGGTATACAAGATGAACAATAAAATTTATACTCCTGTTGTCTCTCTGAATAAGCAATGAAAAAATTACAAGTTATTTTGAGATCAAATACCTTTCCTTGAGGGTTGAAAACTTTGGCTTCAGCTGGATAACTCTATATATGCATATATTCTAAAATAGGTTTTCTATCAGTGTATAGCTCACGAAGAGTCTTTTGGACCTTATTCAAGACATCGCAGCTATCTTTATAGCCTCACTTTATAAGCAAATAAATAAATTATAATAACTTATTATTGCCTAAACCACTTCTTTAAGCGTCATATTCATTTTTTGGCTACACCATTTTGATCCGATGTGCTTTAACATATGTATTAGAATATAATGTCATATTTCTTTAGGAATTTCGCTAATGGTCCTATTTTTATCCATCTCTATATGTTTACCATAATACTTGCCATCTTTATCAGATCTGACTACTTTGATCACTTTTTTCTGATTATCTCTCTACCTCTGTTTCAAATTCTTTAAATGCCTCAAAGACATCAACCTTATCAAATAGAAGCTATGGATATATATCATGAATAGTCATCAATGAGTGTGATGAAATACTTTTATTTACTAGATATGGAAAAAAATGTTTCCATACAATAGTTGTATGAATGATTTGCCAATTTTTTTAGTCAACATAACATCCTTCTTAAATATGTATGTCTGCTTTACTTTTATGCAACCAACATATATTACAAAATCAGTAAAGTTTAATGATCCCAAGATCCTGTCCTTCACGAGCCTTATGATTTTTTTTTGGAGATATGCCCACTCTTCGATGCCATAACATAGGAGAGTTTTCAAAATAAAAATCTACTCCAGAATGTAAGACTATCTTATAACATCCAACTGGCTTAATAAGTGAATATGCTTGACTATTCACTTTCAGTAAGAGGCCTTCTTAATAGGAAGCCCTATAAGTTGTTGGTAACGTACATAAATGCATAGAGTCAATGCTAGGTAGAATTAGAAATATTTACTAAATTAGATTCTAAATACATAGAGTAAACGATATTTTTTTCTTTTGCAACTACTTTTTATACTTCATACAGTTTTTCTTTAAGTGTCCCTTTCTTTTACAAAAAAAGTATTTGACAACTTTATTAATGGTTTCGCCTAATGCCACTACAAATACTTTTCTTTTGCATGGGTAGACTATTTTCTTTATACACTTTTTCACTAACTTGATGTGAAGTGAAGTTCATGCTCTCTACCTTCTCTCTCTCAATCTCTTCTCTACTTACACATATTTAATTAGTAATTCACTAACTGTCCATCCTTAGTGTGCATACTTGTGGGAGATCTTAAAGAGATCGTACTCTGATGGAAGAGAAGTAGAATAAAGTAGATCAAAATGATATCTGATATGAAAACTTTAATATCAGATTATTATGCTGTTATATTTTTTATCTCTATAATTATTCACGAATGCTAGTCTTTGCCTTATCAGAGCTTACTAATTTCTACTCTATAATATTCAAAAAAATACATGCCTTATAACATGAACGTATGAATCTCCTAATTTGCTATGTTAGATTTTTTATAGAGTAAAAATGAGTCAATTAAAATGCTCATATTTCTCAAAAGCTCTTCTTTTTGATCAACTTTTATCCATAAGTAATGAAAATTTATTCACTTAAAACATTAGAACAAGGTCAGCACACCCTAATGTGAGCACTATTTTTCTTTCTATTCCAAGGATTTGATCCATTTAAGAAAAATTTTTTTCTATGCTACTATCATTAGTTGTGAGAATTAATACTGCAAACAATACATACGATATCATCAAAAATGAGACTACTTAAATTATAATCAAAATAATCAATATTATTTTAATAATAAATTCTAACTTTTCTATAGGTAGAGGCGCATCATGCATAGAATTTACTAATACTTTATTAATAAGACCAGCAATATAGGTATCAAAAAATAATAAATTTCCATATATATGGGTCAAGAAAAAATTCTATTCTTAATACCTAAGTTAACACCTTATTTCTATTCAATCACAAAACTAACCACTCTTTATGGGTAAGGTTAATTATTTCAATGACTTAATTATAATTTTATTTACATGCCATTACATTTATTTGATAGTCTTTATGAGGTCTTTACTATATCCAAGATACTGTGGCTACTTCTAAACATAATAAACCCATAACTTTATATGACATTGAATACATTATCAATATGATAATATATTTGTAATTCTTTTTTGCCCGTAAATAAATAAAAAAACATAAATCAACTATATGATATGCAAATTTATATTTTTATACAATAAAATCATATAGTAAGGACATCATCATAATTATTAAAAATTTTATATAATTAAATTTATTACAGAGACTTAAATAATAATTGAAAGATATTTATGTAATAAACTTTATAATAAGGGTGAAGTATAATTTTATGAGGATCTTTTTGAAATTTATTATTTTGTTAAGGACTAAATTGCAAAAATCTCTAAACTTAGTTTAGCAATTATAGAAATGATCTTTATATAATAAATATTTGTCAAGGGATAAATTGTAAAACACCTCTAAACTAAATTAAACCAATTCAACGTGGTTCAGTCAATTATCAAAAGGCCTTAATTGATTAATACTTGATGGATCCGGTTTACGGGTCCAAAATCCGAAACCCTTTAATCCTTTCTTCCTCCTCCCTCTTTTTCCCGATGTCTCCCCCTAAACCCTCCATGGCTGGCGATTCACCACCTGAATCGACTGTCGGTGAGGCACCGGTAGTGCTTAACCACCGGCGGCCGGCCTGAGACTGCCATCTCGACCGTCGGTGAGCCAGCTATGAGCCGGTTTCATGAAAATCGATGGAGAGGGAGGAGCCATAAACTGACACTCCTTTCCTCTAAAACCTGACCGACGGTCGCCGGAAAACCTCAATCCGCGGACCGCCGCCTCTCCTCATTGCCCTCCATCGATTTCTCGGTGAGTATGCCGGTGAAAGACCGGTCTATTAAAGATCAACGGAGGGGTTTTAAAAATGGTGGTCTCCTCCCACTAAACCGGTCGGCGGCCACCGGAAAAGCCTGGATCGACGCACCACCACTATCTCCAATGCCTCCAATCGCCCTTTATGCCGGTTCTTGAGAGGAGAACCGTCGGTGAACAAGATACGGTGGCTTCTTCCTCTTTTCCTTTTTTTTTTTTGTTTGACTGGTGGGTGGCTTTCGAAGATGAGATCGTCAGCGATGTCCCTGCGGGATGCAGGCCGGAGGTCCGGCCATCCTCATCCGAGGACGCCGGTGTAAACATAGAAATCAGGCCGAGAGGAGGGCCGACAGTCAGCCCTCTTCTTTCTTTTTCCCGTCTCCATCTTTTTTTTTTAACTTAAAAATGCATAAAAGCATGATCAAAGTTTCATAAATCCTATGGAATCCAGCAGCAGATTCGGATCATGATTTCGCCCGACCAAGATGGCTAGTTAGATCTATGGCCAATTTCGAAGACTGTTGGAAGAAGAATTGATATTTTTATTTTTTTTCTCCATCTTATTCATCAACAATATATCAAAATAAATATAAAATATAACATATAAAATTTTATTAAGATCATAAACTAAATAAAATAGCATAGAAGTGGCACTGAAACCAATGAATGTAGAAAATTCTATTCAAGCTCCAACAAGTCAATGATCTAATTCGCTCCAAACAAGTCAATGATCTAATTCTTACAATGAGAGCAGTGCACCTTCGTTTTTCTGCCCTTATTCCGAGTATATCCAATGGAAAGAATTTCGTAAGCTCTAAAATAAGTAGGAGATCAAGTCCATTAGTATCCTTTTATAATACGCCTCATGTATCAAAAGTAGTATCTAAATCAATCACAAGGATTGAAAGATAGACATTATCTACAATGGTTATGTAGAACTCAATTTTATCAAATCATTAAATATATCTCTATCACTTTATATAAAGTTCAGATCAATTAAAACATGTAAAACAAATTCTGATACATATTAGTGTGGGCTACATCTAGATGGATATAATCAGAGAAAGTACAACAAAAGTCCTTTGACCAACCCTGGGAGGAGGCTGGTCATCGCCTCTCACAAACGCCAGCAACCTATAAACGCTTCTTTCCCACCTTTTGCTTGTAGATCTTATAGAAACCACCCTCAAACAGCACATGCCTGCTTGTCTCCTTTTAGATCTTTCCCTCCGCTCTCTGGTTCGGACCTCATCCCTCTCGGTATTAGGAAAAGTCCCACCCCTCATCCCACCCCAACAATATCTGCTAATGATGGTACCACCATCCCTTCCCTCGGTGCTATCCTCACTCAAACCTTTTGTTATGGGGGTCATACCACCTCAACTGATGTCCTCGGAACTCAAAAATGAAGCTTGACTGTGGAGGTCATCAGAAGGCTGACCTTAATAGAAGGTTGAGATCATTATAAACTCGATTTCACCAGAAGGCCAAGGTCATCAGAAAATTGAGATCATCAGAAGGCTGACCTCAATGAAAACTAAGCTCATTATAAATCTGACCTCATTAGAAGGCCGAGGTCATCAGAAAATCAAGATCCTCAGAAGGCTGACCTCAACAAAAAGGCTGAGTTCATTATAAACCTAACTTCACCAAAAGAATGAGGTCATCAGAAGATCGAGGTCATCAAAAGGCCGACCTGAACAGAAAGTTGAGATCATTGTAAATCCGACCTTATTAGAAGGCTGAATGCCGACCTAATTCAATTCAGCTCAATTAAATACCGATGTGTTTCAACTCAGCTTATCTAAATACTAATCTGAGCTGATTTGAATTGACTCCTGATAAATCATTATGATCAGTTCGGCTATCTATCGACCTGCCATATGGGGCATCGGTCCGAAAATGATGTGACCCCAAAATACAGACGATTATTTTACAGCTGTCTTCCAGCTTTACTATAGCCATCTATAACTCATCCCCAACTGGTATATACAGCTAAGTATGAACTCACTTATAGCTAATACATACAACTACACTCTAGTTCATTTACAGCTGGTTATAATCGTTTAACAAACTCCCTAACGGCCTAACAAATTCTGAAACAGCATTTTCAGTCCCTAAATAAATAGAGAGCTTGGGATCCTCCCATTGTAAGTTCTAAGTCCTAAATTTTGGGCTCAACTAGAGTGAGAGGGAACTTTGCTAGTTCTCAAATGAGAGTTCTAGTTTTCATCCAGTCCAAACTCTCTAGTTTGACAAAAAACTTCTTCTTGTGCTCTTCTACTCTTTTCTATCCATTGTTCTTAGGCTCAAAGCTGACATAAGCATCGGAGGATCAAGAACCAAAGATCTCCATCTGATTTTTGATTTATTTTGCAGGTTTTCTTGAAGCCATCTCCAATCAAACTGCTATCGATCTCCAGCTCGGCTCTGATCAATCTCTCTAGTCTCAGATTTTAAGCCTCACAGCAACAGACTGATGTTGGAAGGAGGACTTTGTTGGAAAATATGTCTAAAGTCAATCGTCAGTCTGTTGATAGTTGTGCTATTTGATGTAATTATATATGAATTAATTAATAAAATATTTATTTGATATTTTTTCATTATAAGCTTGTACATCTTCTATATCAAACTTCTATATTATGATGAAAATTTTTAGGACTATTTTAAATCGATAAAAGAAGATTTATCGTTTAGTCCTTAAATGAGTTCGTGATCAAATAATATGTTATTACTAGGATAATAGACATATCAAGTATAGGTCATTGTGTGCCATATAAGTTGGTTGTCTCTTAACCAAGGAGCGTGGAGAGCTGGTATGGCATGTAGATGAAATGGAAGAGTACATTTCACTGAATGTGATCAACTTCGAAGCACTCTGCTATCAAGAGTCACTCCGAAGGAATATAGGTATAAGTGTCCCTCCGATCTGAGATCACCATGATGACTTACAAGCAACTCACTGTGCTTTGGTACCGGACTACATGAATTTCTAATTCAAGATCGAAAGATTTCTGCACACAGTCAAGTACTTGTGAAGTCGGTGCATGAGTCAAGATGGAATTGACCACTCCAAGAGATTGGAGAGAATGCTTTGTGTTTCAATTTAGTAAGACCTTGGCCAGGGCAATCCTTGTAAGGAGTCATAGATTTATCAGGTTGAGATACATAATGGATGTACAATTAAGAGTTGACAGTTAAACTCTAAGTCATCCTAGTATCAAAGGTCAAAAGATCAATTATACAGTAACTATATTTAAATAGGTTCTTGAGTGTTGCTTTACATACATTCGACCTATCCGGATATCGGATACCATTGCTAGATGGTTACTCCGATTGATACAGGAATCAGTTCCTGTGCTATCGACTTAGATTCAAACCTATGAGGTCACACATATTAAAAATTTCTCTCTGATCACATGGGTAATCTGAAGAGTCCCACTGGATGGAGACTCTGCTGAAGAGTCCACTGGACGGAGACTCTAGAGAAGAGTCCACTGGACTTGAATTCTATCGTTAATGAAGGATTAATTAGTAATTAATCACTAATTAGCTTAATTTGATTGAGCATTAAAGTCTGGATCAAGTCTGATTGAATTTGATTCAATCAGGTCAAGTTTGATTAAATTATGAGATGACCTAATCAGTAAGGGAGAAATAATCCTAATTTGATCGGATCTATGGCTCAATTAATTTATTGATTTGATCAAGTTTAATAAGATTATAGGAGCCTAATTAGATTAGATTCATCATGTTTTATTTAGATCTAATTGGATTGGTTTGAAAGAAATCTAATTGGTTAAATCCTAGAGTCCCAAATGAATAGGACTCTATCCCTTGCGCCACCTAAATTATCTCATGCCTTTTCTCACCATACAAAATCAGTTTGTATGTGAGAAAATCAAAAAATAACTCTTCTTTTGTCACCCATTAAGGATAGGAATTGGTTGGTTTTGATTTGAATTCAAATTGGTTTGAATTTCAACTTAAAATCTTATCCATATCTTTTCACACATCGACAGTTTCTGAAGGTGCCCATTGTGTATAAGAAAAAGAAGTTTTTTCAATTGATTTTTATACCTAATTTTCTCTAATAAGTCTCTCTTTAAGATAGATAAGGGTGAAAAAAGTTAGAATCAAATTGAAGTTCAAAAGAGTTTGAATTGCAACAAACTCCAGTCCTTATCCTGTTTTATCTAGTTTATGCGACAATCATAAAAATACCATAATTTTGTGTGCTAAATGAAGAGAGCTTTTCACCATGAGATATCAAAGAGAAAGAGGGTCAAAACTACTTCTTTAGAACATGAGGATTGGGTGGGTTTCCTTTCTCCTTGGCATGAACAAAAGAGGAGACCGATCTCCTCTCGGGTGAGCGATCTAGAACTGTTTTAGGATTTTGGGTGAGAAAAACTATAAAGAAAAGAGTCTTCATCAAAGTTTTCTTCACCATCCAGCATCTTCCTCTGCTCCATCTTCGACATCAAAAAGATCCGAGGTGATCGAAGAAGGAGATCAAGTCAGATCTGCCATCAGAAATCGACTGCACGAGCAAGCACTCCTGCGGAGGACTGATCGGTCTGAGGGCTTCGTGTGGACCATCTGTAGAGGTCGGATGCTTGTGCGACTGTGATCAATTAGAGAAGACTTTCAGATCTATGATCTCGATCATAGAGTTCGACTATCCACACTCAGATATTGAGTTCGAATCCTAGAAGTGATAGATTAGATCTATCACTAATTGCTGTTCTTGTTCAAACGCTTGTAATTTTAGATTTAGATTTTTATGCATATAAATTTATGTTATAAATCTATTTATAAGAGTTTTAAGATCAGATCTTATACATGTATTTATAGATTAAATAGTTTAATCTAATATTTTTCACTAAAAATTTTTTAATGCATGCATGAAACCCCTGCAAGATCCTACAGTGGTATCAGAGACATGTTGCTTATAATATAAAATTATTTTTGCATATAATCTGATATTACATAATTTAGATCTATAATTTAATTTAGATTAGATCTGATATATGATATTTAGATTTAAAATTAATTATAGATCTGATCGCACAAACTGATATAAGATTGTCCTGCTGTAATATTTATCTCTTACAATGCAAAGGTTGTCCTAATTTATGCTGATCTTTATATAATTTGATTTTAATTATTTAGATTAGATCTAAATAATTAATTTAACATCTGAGTAATATAGTAATTTGATTGGATAGATCCTCATAGCCGGCCGATCATAAAAAAAATTACAGTATCATAACTCTATTTGCCTAATTGATGGGATCTCTTATGGCATGTATGGATGCTGCACGATCTTTTTCATGATGATGAATAATGAAAAAAAATTTAAAATTTTATTTTAGATCTGAAATAATGTATATTAGATCTAAAATTAATTTTTGATTATTAGATGATTGATTATGAAAATATTTTACAAAATTAAAAATTATTTTCAAACATCGAACCTGAACCTATGTCAACCCAAAACTTAATTAAGAATTACGTGATCTAGATTTGAGAATCAAAGATCTAAGGCATTAATTTCATAATTCATGGATTAATGGGTTAGCTCGAGTTAAGTCCATTTAACTGGATTAGGCCTAGAGTTAGAAATCATTGATAATGGATCATGTTAGTAATTGATCAAATCTAATTAAAAGTTAATTCTGATTAGATCAATTTTTTTTCTTGATCAATTTCAATAGATGTAGTTGGTCAAGTCCATATCTTTGATTAGACCAATATAACTTTGATCGTAGCTCTGTGATCGAATCCAATTCTATAAGTTGATCAAATTGAAAATGACTAACCAGTTGGTGTTTATGATAAGTATGGTAGCTTTGATCGATGGTCATTAATTGAGAGCTATTCGCATAGATTAAGTCTATGTCAGTTAATGACATATCCCTCCCATCGATCTCTCTTATCTGACCAACATGATGAGTCATATTTTGATTAGATCACTTAATGATTGAAGTTGACCCATGCTAACTAGAATTCAGTATGACTGATTTAGGTGTCCCTAGTTTAACTTATCTTGAGTTCTCTTTATGACTTGGTGAAATCAGTGGAAGGATTCATGACTGATTGACTGGATCAGTTAATATCTTATCTTCTTTAATCTAACTTGATGAAGTCAGTGGGAGGATTAAGATTAACTGATCAAATTTCTTTTCATCTCTTAATTCAACCAATTAAATCTCTAAAATTATTAGGTCCCTAAAATGAAATAGTTATGGTGATAACTAGATCATAGCCTTCCATTAAGTTAGATGATAATGAGTCCAACAGTTTAGATGATCATTGGAGGCGCTACACGTCTGGTGCTCATCTGGTTGTCAGAATTATCATTCATAATATGTGGATTTAGTTGTGTCTTTCTGATGATGGTCAGGTTGGTCGAGCCACACTCAGGCCTGATTACTCGTTTGTCAAATGTACTAAATTCTGATATGTTAATGGTTGGATCTAACCAAAACATTCAGGAAAGATGCCACATGCCTGCTAAAGAGGTATCTGGGGCATAATTGAATACTAAAAATTATTGATGAAATAATTGGTTAAGAAACTACCCATGGGTGCACAAGGGTTGGCCGACCCACACTCGGGCCCATGTGCAATCTATGTGGATTCTAATACCTACTAAGAAATTAGTGTAATTTCTCGAGTTAAAGATAAAGGCTATCAATTCGAATAAAATAATGAGAGAATCTTTATACTAAAAATCATATATTGACAGATCTGGCATCCGAGGAGCCAGCTTCGAATACGCGTAGCATGGTCAGAGATACTTATCAAAAGTGGCTCAACGATCGAACTACGATTCGTTGCATTATGCTGGCAGCAATGAATAATGAATTCAGCCGTCGTTTCGAGAATGCTCAGCCACAGGATATGTTACAAATATTGAATGAGTCTTTTGGCACACCCGATGATATTGAGAGGCACAAGACTAGTTGTGCCATCTTCAATGCTCGAATGAGGAAAGGAGCGTCAGTCACCGGTCATGTATTGTACATGATCGAAATGATTGAGTGTTTAAGCAAGCTTGGTTTTTTTCTACATGAGCAGTTAGGAAAAGATGCCATTCTGAACTCTCTACCCAAGTCCCACCTCCCTTTTCTTACTCACTTTCGAATGACAAAGCTTGCGGTCAATTACTATGGTTTGCTGGATTGCTGCAGAACTTTGAGAAGGATCACCAGCTTCAAAAGAAGTCGGTGAATGTTGTGGGAAGGTCTTCTTTTGAAGGTCGATCCTTTAAGAAAGGAAGGAAGAACAAGAAAAGAGTGCAAAGTGCTAGGCACCCAAACCCAGTCAGACTAAGAAATCCAAGTTTGATCAAAGTCAGGCAGAATGCTTCTATTGCAAAAAGAAGAGGCATTGAAAGAGAAATTATCCTCAGTACATTACCTCCTTAGATCTGAATAGATCGAGAAAGAAGCAAGTTGTTGCTAGACAAGATAATTATATGATAATACCTTGTAATTTTTTAATTTGTGATTCTACTATCTGGGTATTAGATACCGAAAGCTCTTTTAATATTTATCATTCATTGCAGGATCTACAGGTCAGTGGAAGATTTGAAGAAGGCAAAAATTTCTTAATATTAGAGATGAAAGATCAGTTCCAGTTCTAGCGTTAGAAATTATTATGCTTGTATTCAAGTCGAATATAATTGTTCTTAGTGAATGTTACCTTTGTCCTTCCTTTTTACTGAACATTAATTTTGTAGGCTTCTTGGCTATATACGGTTATAAAATTTTAATAAAAAAATAATTTTAATATCATTATGAATAGTATTAATATGATGAATGGATAGCTTAACAATGATATTTACATATTGTCACAACCTGATAGTATAATATACACGTCGAGTAAATATCCTAGAATTAATGATGTCTCCGATATCTACCTTTGGCACTGTAAGTTAGGTCATGTTAACAAGAACAGAATAAATAGGTTGACACAAGAGAAAATCTTCGAAGTCAGTGATTGTGAATCACTTCCAACCTGTGAGTCCTGTCTTTTTGAAAAAATGATCAAGTTACCTTTTACTAAAAAAGATGAGCGAGCTAGTGAAGTTCTAAGTCTCATACATACTGATATATGTGGACCAATGAACATCAGTGCCAGAGGTGGATATTATTATTTTATTATTTTTACAGATGACCTATCGAGGTATGGGCACGTCTACTTAATGATGCATAAGTTAGAATTATTTAAAATATTTAAATAATTTTGTAATGAAGTAGAAAAATAAACTGAAAAGAATATTAAAATTCTTCAATCTGATCAAGGAGGAGAATACCTCTCCAATGAATTTTTGACATACTTAGAAGAGAATGGAATTCTCTTGCAATGGACCTCTCCTGAAATTCCACAGCATAATAGTGTATCAGAAAAGAGGAATCAAATCCTGTAAGACATGGTTCGATCCATGATAGACTTTACAAGTCTGTCGATCTCTTTTTGGAGATATACACTCGAGTCAGCTTGTTATATTTTAAATAAAATTTTGAGTAAGTCTGTAAGTAAAATACCATATGAGATGTGGATAGAACGTAAGCCAGCACTCTCTCACCTAAGGGTTTGGGGATGTCCGACTTATGTCAAACATCTGAAAATTGACAAGCTTGGAGTTGGAACATGTATTTTGATAAAGTGATCAGAACGTATGGCTTCATTAAGAATGAAGAGGAACCCTGCATATATAAGTGGGTTAATAACTCGGTAATAATATTTTTTATTTTGTATATGGATGATATTATCTTAATCGAAAATGATATCCCTGTATTGCAAGAAATAAAAATTTGATTGTCATCTCAGTTCTCCATGAAGGATTTGGGAGAAGCATCCTTCATCCTTGGGATGAAGATATATGGAGATAGATCTAAAAGATTACTTGGATTATCCCAGTCGACATACATTGATACTATGCTGAAAAGATTCAGCATAGAGAATTTCAAGAAAGACTATCTTCCGATAGGCCAAAAAATTTCTCTCTCAAAGAGTGATTGTCCGACAACTCCTCAAGAGAGAGAGCATATGAGTAAAATTTTATATGCTTCGACAGTGAGATCTATTATGTACGTCATGACATGTACGCGATCGGACATGACATACTCATTAGGGGTAGTGAGTAGATACCAGTCCGATCCAGGTAAGAACCACGAGAAGGTCGTAAAGACCATCCTTAAGTATTTGAGAAATATTAAGAATCAATGGCTTATCTATGAAAAATTTGAATTAAAACTTGTAGGGTTTACAGACTCCAATTTTCAATCGGATCATGATGACAGGAAGAGCGTGTCGGGATATATTTACATCCTGAATGGTGGAGCAATTTGCTAGAAGAGTTCTAAGCAGCACACTATGGTCGATTTTACTTGTGAGGCAGAATATATCGCGGCATCCAATACTGCGAAGGAAGCTGTGTGATTATGAAAATTTATCAATGAGCTCGGAGTAGCACCCTCCCTTGATGGCTCCGTCTTGTTGTACTGTGACAGCACTGACACCATTGCTCAAGCCAAAGAACTGAAGTCACGTCAGCAGACTAAGTACATTCTACGTCGCTACCACCTGATCCAAAAAATCATGGATCAAGATGATATCGACCTTTAGAAGATAGATGGAAAGAAGAATCTGACCGATCCATTAACTAAAGTCTTTATGGTGAAGGAGTTCAAAGATCATAAAATGAAGATGGATATACGATACTGTGCCGATTGGCTTTAGTACAAGTGAAATTTGTTGGAAAATGTGTCCCAAAGTCAATCGTCAGTCTGTTGATGGTTGTGCTATTTGATATAATTGTATATGAATTAATTAATAAAATATTTATTAAGTATTTTTTCATCATAAGCTTTTACATCTTCTATATCGAACTTCTGTGTTATGATGAAAGTCCTTAGGACTATTTTAAATCGATAAAAGAGGATTTATCGTTTAGTCCTTAAATGAGTTCGCGATCAAATGATATGCTATTACTAGGATAATAGACATATCAAGTATAGGTTGTTGTGTGCCATATAGATTAGTTGTCCTCTTAACCAAGGAGCGTGGAGATGCTGGTATGGCATGCAAATGAAATGGAAGAGTACATTTCACTGAGTGTGACCAACTTTGGAGCATTCTACTGTCAAAAGTCACTCTAAAAGGATATGGGTATAAGTGTCCCTCCGACTTGAGATCACCATGGTGACTTGCAAGCAATTCACAGTGCTTTGGTGCTGAACTACCTGAATTTCTAATTTAGGATTGAAAAATTTCTAGGCACAGTCAAGTACTTGTGAAGTCGATACATGAGTCAAGATAAAATTAACCACTTCAAGAGATTGGAGAGAATATTTTGTGTTTTAATTTAGTAAGACCTTGGTCAGGACAATCCTTATGAGGAGTCACAGGATTTATCAGGTTGAGACACATAATGGAGTACCATTAAGAGTTGATAGTTTAAACTCTAAGTCATCCTAGCATCAAGGTCAAAATGATGAATTATATGGTAACTATATTCAAATAAGTTCTTGAGTGTTGCTTTCTATACGTTTGATCTATCCGGATGTCGGGTACCATTGCTAGATGGTTACTCCGATTAGTACAGGAATCAGTTCTTGTACTATCGACTTAGGTTCGAACCTATAGGGTCACATACATTAAAAGTTTCTCTCCGATCACATGGCTAATCTGAAATGTCCCAATCAACGGAGACTCTGGTGAAGAGTCCCACTGGACGGAGACTTTAGAGAAGAGTCCTACTAGATTTGAACTCTATCATTAATGTTCGAACCTATGAGGTTACATACATTAGAAGTTTTTCTCCGATCATATGGCTAATCTGAAGTGTCCCAGTCAACGGAGACTCTAGTGAAGAATTCCACTTTATTTTTTTGGGCAAAATTTTTTTAGAAAAAAAAATTTAGTGAGAAAATTTTTTTTTGATGAGAATTATTGACGATAAAAATTAATTTTTTATTGCTAATAATGTTAATAACAATGAAATATCTCTTTTTCATCATAAATAATTTTTTTTTATTTTTTTAGTAGAAAAAAATTTTTTTGACTGAAATTATTGACAATGAAAATTAAATTTCTGTTACTAATAAAGTTATTAACGATAAAATTTTTTTCATCGCTAATAATTTTTTTAGGTGAAATTCTTTTAGCGAAAAATTTTTTTAGTAGAATTTTTTTTTATTTTTTGGCAAAAATTATTGATGATAAAAATAAAATTTAAGTTGCTAATAATGTTATTAATGATGAATTTTTTCATTGTAAATAATTTTTCTAGAGAAAAAATTTTTTTAGTGAAAAATTTTTTTTTTATGAGAATTATTGACGATGAAAATAATTTTCTGTCGTTAATAATTGTATTAGCGACAAAAATTTTCATCGCTAATAGTTCTACATTCAATGTACGTCAACTCGACGTTCCTTCGTGCAAAATCCTTCCCCCCTCCCCTCTCCCCTCTCTTTCTCCTCTTTCTCTCTCCCCTCTCCCTCTCCATGCTCTCCCTAAGCTCTCCCATCTTCCCTCTCCTCTCTCCATCTCCATCTCCCTCTCTGTGCTCTCCCCCCTCTTCCCACCGACGAGCCCCTCTCCACCATCATCGTTGTCGTCCGTCGTCCGCATCGCCGTCCACTAGAGGTAAGGTTCCAACCTTTTTTTTTGTGTTGATCGGGCCACCGGGGGGCAGAGGGGGTTGCAGAGGGCGGCCGGGGGTGGCCGACGGTGCCACGAGGCTGGGGAGGGGGTTGGTCGGCGGGCGATCGGGGGCGAAACAGGGTCGGGATGGGGTTGGAGGTTGGCCGGGGGTGAGATGGGGGCGGGGAGGGGGCCGTGGGCGGCCGACGGCACCACGAGACTGGAGAGGGGGTCGGCCGGCGGAGACGGGGCCGGGGATGGGGCAGTCGGAAGCCGGGGGCAAAACAAGGGTGAGATGGGGTTGGAGGGTGACCGAAGATGAGACAGGGGCGGGGAGGGGGCTGTGGGTAGCCGGCGGTACCACGAGGTCGGGGAGGGGGTCGATCGATGGAGACGAGGTCGGGGAGGGGGCGGCCAATTGCCGAGGGCAAAATGGGGCGGGGAGGTGGTCGGCTGTGAAACAGCGGCGCCACGGGGCTGCGGAGTGGGTCGGTCGGGGAGGTGATGGCAGGGAGGGGGTCGGCCAGGGAGGTGACGATGGGAGGGGGTCGGTCGGGAAGGAGGTCGGTCGAGGAGGTTACGGCGGGGAGGGGTGGGTGATGGCGAGGAGGGAGGAAGGAAAGAGAGAAACGAGGGAGAACAAAAATAAAAAAATAAAAAAATAAAATATTAATCAAATATTTTATTATTTGATTAATAAAAATAAAATCTACATCACGATCTGAATTGGATCGAGGTTGGGATCCAGATCGAGATCTCGATTCGGATTGAGATCCAGATCTGGATCTGATCAGGATCCAGATCCGAGTTGGAATCTAGGTCGCAGGGGTTTGGAGAGGGTGGCAGTGCCACTGGGAGTGGCTCGCGAGGGGGGGTGACGGTGGCTGCGTGGAGTGTATGACGGTGTAGGCGCCATGGGAGTGGAGGTCGCGATGGTCGAGTTCGGACGGCGTGGGATGTGCGATAGCTCCGACGCCGTAGGAGTGGGGATCACGGGGGCCGAGTTTGGGCAGTGCGGGGTGTGCGGGGTGTGTGACGGCATCGGCACCATGGGAGCGAGGGTCGTGGGGGCCGAGTCTGGGCAATGTGGGGTGTGTGACAGCACCGACGCTGTGGGAGCAGGGGTCGAGTCCGAGCGGTGTGGGGTGTGTGACAATGCTAGCACTGAGGGAGCAGGGGCCGTGGGAGGCCAAGTCCGGAGCTCGTTTAGAAAAAAAATATTTAGGAATAATACTATGCGATATAATTCTATTCATTAGAATATAATTTATTTTCTATTATTATTGTTCAATATTATTTTCATTTATATGTCAAAAATTACAGATATGGCATCAGGAGACAGACAACGACGTTCGCATTCGCTGTCTACCCCAGAGGCTGAGACACCTTCACCGATTTTCACTACCGCACCAGCTCTGTCGCCAAAGGATCCTGCACTAACAGGTCCCAATGAGACGGGTTCGAGTGAGACAAATCCGAATGGTATTATTATTTTTTTATATAATAAAATTTAATTTTTTTTATTTGGATAGCTATCATACTAATGATTTATTTATTATTATTTCAGACTAGTCTCCACCAGTAGTGAGACAAGGACGAGGTCCATCAAAGAACCTTGCTCTAGAGTATTGGAGATACGAGCACTCGAGATAGTGTCTCTATATCGAGATACCATCCGACTACACCAGCCCTTTAGGGTATGGTGCGAGTCATGATAAATCGAGCTGGGCATCATATGCCATAGGTATACCCCCGTGACGCTTTTCGATTGACATCACGTTGTACCGGCTCAGAGAGAAATTTTCTACATTCAGTTATAGGTAAAATAAATTATACTATGAATATTTAATTAGCACGGTATTCTTCTAATATTTATTATTGACAGTATTTATTTGACATTATTGCTTTTGAGGATGATCGTGTGCGGTGAACTGTGAATGCTCATTTATCTTTGCATTTCAAAAAGTATTACCACCACATCCATCAGCATTGGTACCATGTGATGCAGGATCACGGGGTGGAGGCAGCGTGACAACGGCCCTATGACAGCATCACTATGGATGATTGGACTATCATATGCCGGCATTACGAGAATCTGACATATCAGGTTACACATCTATTTTTTTTTTTAGAGTTTAATAATTGAATCATTTATTCTTAAATTCAGTTTGTTACCTACTAATTTAACTGCTAACTGCACAGAGAAGATGTGTCCAGAATGCTGCGAATCAGGCTAGACAGACTGCATCGTATTGTGGAGATTCGAGGTCGTTCGCTCATCAGATAGAGCAGATGATAAGTAATTTTTAATTAATATATAATTCTCTAGTGATTTAAATATTTTTTAATTAATTATTCTCAAATTGCAGAGAGATGCTGTGTGTGGCGAGCTTCCAAGTAGGATCGATATCTACCTGCGAATCCACCAGTAATGGTCAGGGGAGTGGACGATGGAGATCCAGGAGCTCTTTGTAATTTTTTTTAATTATTTTTTATTCATAATTTGATTTTCAGTATGAAATTAAAATAGTTGTAACTTTAATTTTCGAAACCGTATGACAGACATCAGATCTCAACCTACCTCTAAAGGCTCGATCGCATCCACGATGACAAGATCTGTGATTAGGTGCCTAGTATGAGACCTTGTTATGTTAGGGGTCTAGGGTATGGGATCACTGCTTCCTTATCCTCACGCTCGTCCAGGACTGACATCCATGCTGCCTGCGATGCTCGGCTGGCGAAGGTGCAGAGGCAGGCTGAGCAGCGAGCTAAAAATTTGACTGCATACGTCGACGAATACCAGCAGCTCCAGATCTAGATGATGGAGTGGATAGCACAGATAGAGTAGATAATGCAGCTGATGAAGCAGCAGCAGGTTGGTCCGAGCTCATCCGAGTGCTCTCCTTCTTCAGCCCATTCCTCTTCTACAGATGCCGATACCTGACGGCCTATTTGTGTAGCTTTTTATTTTTATTTTAGATCTCTTATAATTTAATTTAATATAATAAAATAATAAAATTTATTTATGAGTTTATTGTTTAAATTTTTTATTTTTATTTTTTATTTTTTATTTATAAAAAATATTATAAATATAAATTAAATATATATATTCATAAATTATTTTTAAAAAATATTAATAAATTATTAGCGATAGAATTATTTTCAACTAAATATTAATCACCAAAAAATAAATTAATGATGAAAAATTGATTGTAGATAATTTTTTAATAAATTTAAAAATATCAAAATTTTATATTAAATTAATAGTGATGAAAATATATGTCAAAATTTGAAATATTTATGATATAAAATTTACATTGCTAATACTTTTTAAATTTGATTTTCATAAAAATATCTAATTAAATTAATAGCAATGATAATATTTTCATCATAAATAATTATATTTATGATGAAAAATTTATATCACTAATATTTTTTTAAATTTAAATTTTATAAAAATTTTTAATTAAATTAATAGCAATAAAAATATTTTCATCGCAAGTAACCATATTTATGATGAAAAATTTACATCGCTAAAATTTTTTTTAAATTTAATTTTTGTAAAAATTTTTATTTAAGTTAATAAGAATGAAAATATTTTTATCACTATTAATTTAATATTTATTAGTGATAAAAATTTTCATTAAAAATTATGATATTTATGATGAAAAATTTACATCACTAATACTTTTTTAAATTTGATTTTTATAAAAATTTTTAATTAAATTAATAGTGATGAATATAATTTATCATAAATAATTAATTTCATCATAAATTATCTTTTTTTATGACTAAAATTTTTTATAATAAATAGTTTTTAAAAAAATAATTTTTTAATGATGAAAATCCTTCATCGATAATATTGATTATTTACGATAAAAACTTTTTCTATTATAAAAAATTATCAATGATGGTATTATGAGCAACTAAATTATACTACAATAAAATAAGTTATTAACAATAAAAAATTTTCATCATAAATAATCAATATTCATCGCTAATAATATTAGCAACAAAATTTTCATTACTAATATTTTATCATAAATAATCCCATCATTGATAATATTTTATGATAAAAAAAAAAATTATCACTAATAAAAGATGTTTACGATGAAAAAAATTGATGAAAAAATTTAATCTAAAAAAAGATATTTATGATGAAAAATTTTCATTGTCATTATTTACTAAATTTTTAGCGATAAAAATTTTCATCATAAAAAACTATTTTTGCAAAAAAAATAATTTATCATTATTAATTTAACAAAAAATTATTTAAAAAAATTGAATAATATTAGTGATTAAAAAAATTCATCATAAATAAAATTATTTATAATGAATATTTTTTATTACTATTAATCATATATTTATTGATAAATTAAATTATGTTAGTAAAATATTTTTAGCGATGAATATTTGTCAAAAATAATTTCATCGCTAATAATTTAGTCATTTTTTTTAAAAAAATATTTATGAATATATATTTTAAATTTATATGTATAATATTTTTTTATAAATTAAAAGATTAAAATAAAAAATTTACATAATAAATTGATAAATAAATTTTATTATTTTATTATATTAAATTAAAATTATAAGATATTTGAATAAAAAAAATATATCAGTAAGCCATCAAATATCGATATTTGGAGAATTAGATGGAGACGGAGAGTGCTCAACGGAGCTCGGATCGATGATGGAGCTTGGATCAGCCTGCTACTGTCTCATCAGCTATATCATCTGCTCCATCTGCATCATCTACTCCATCATCTGGATCTGAAAATGCTGATAGTCATCGACACATGCAGCCAACTCCTGAGCTCGCTGTCCATCGTTGGCAGCTTACTATCGATCCTTGACAGCCTACTATCGATCCTCAGCAGCTTGCCTCTGCACCTCCATCAGCCGAGCCTCGCATGCAGAATGGATGTCCGCCCCAGATGCACGTGAGGATGAAGGAGCAGTGATCCCATACCCTAGATCCCTAACATAACAGGGTCTCGTACTGAGCATCCGATCACAAATCTCATCATCTGTGGGTGCGGTCGAGTCCTCAGGGGTAGGCTAGGATCTAATCTCTATTATTCGATCTTGAAAATTAGAATTATAGTTATTTTAATTTATTAATAAAAATCAAATTATGAATGAAAAATAATTGAAAAAACTTACAAAGAGCTCCTAGCTCCCCGTCGTCCACTCCCCCGATCGTCGCTGGTGGGTATGCTGGTAGATATAGATCCTACCAGAAAGCTCGCCACTCTCAGCATCTCTCAATAATTTAAGAATTAATTAAAAAAATTTTAAATAACTATAGAAGTATATGCTAATTAAAAATTAAAAATTATCTACAATGTGCTCCATGTGACGAGCAAACAATCTCGAACCCCCACAATGCGGCACGATCTGTCTCGTCCGATTCATCGCATTCTGAGCACATTGTCTCTGTAAAATTATCAATAAAATTAGTAGATAAAAAATTTAATTTAAAAATAAATGATTAAGTCATTAAACTATAAAAAAAAATTTAAATATATAACCTGATATGCCGGATCCTCGTACTGCCGGCATATAGTAGTCCAATCATCTATGGTGATGTTGTCATAGGGTTGCTGTCATGCAACCTCCTCCCTATGATCCTGCACCACCCAATACCAATGCTGATGCATGTGATGGCGATAGTCCTTGAAACGCAATGATAACTGAATGTCGATGGTTCGCCTCACACGATCCTCCTCAAAATCAGCGATATCAAATATACCCTGCCAATAACAAATATTAGAAGAATACTATGTAAATTAAATATTTATAATATAATTTTTTTTATCTATAAGTGGATGTAGAAAATCTCTCTCTGAGCCGGTAGAACATGACGCCAATCGAAGAGCGTCACGGAGGCATAACTGCGGCATATAATGCCCAGCTCAGTCTGCCATGGGTCACACCATCTCCTAATGGGTCTGGTGTAGCCGACTGATATCTCGATCCGAAGATGCTGTCTCAGGTGCTCACATCTCCAATGCTCCAGAATGAGGTTCTCTGATGGACCTCGCCCTCGCCTCACCATCAATGAGGACTCACTTGAAACAACAATAAATAAATCATTAGTATGATCCAAATAAAAGAATCAAATTTCATTATATATAAAGTGTAATAGTTAATACCACTGGGATCTGCCTCATTAGAACCTGTCGATATAGGACCCTCTGACAGTGAAGCCAGTGCGGCAACGAAGATCGGTGGAGGTGCCTCAACCTCTGAGGCATCTGCAGGGAGCTATAAATGCGAACGTCATCATCTGTCTCCTGATGCCATATCTGCAGAAATTGAGATATAAATAAATATAATATTGAATAATAATAGTAGAAATCAAATAATATTCTAATGAATATAATTATATCGCATACCATTATTGGAAGATAAAATTGAATGAAGAATATAGATCTACTCATCAATATTCATTTCTTCCTCGATGTGTAGATCCTCGTCCGAATCACAGTAATCGATATATGTGTCATCTTTTATCTCATCATCATTTATGAACTGATCGTTATCCTCTGACTCATCAAGATTAAATATAAAATTAGCTTCAACTTCGTTGGATGGAAGATCAGTCCTATTCAAAGGTGTCATTATAAGTTCTTCATTAACCAAAATCTCAGCTAATGTTTATTCTTCTTGCTGAAAAGCTTCCTCTTCATGTAAATCTGAATTTTCATCCACCTCTAATCAAGTTGGTATGTCATATACATCTCTAGGTATTATTTTTTGTACAACATGCCAATTATCTCGATACTTTAGATCCTTCAAATATATTACTTGTTTCGCTTGAGTTGCTAATATATACGGCTCATTTTGGTTCATATTCGTGCAAAATTTACACTAATAAATTATGAATCGATATGAATACCGATCTTTTTATTACTAATATCCCACCATTCACACTGAAACAAAAATACAGAATTACTGGATCCATACTTCAGTTCTATGATATCTACCAGTACACCATAATAATCAATCTCTTCTTCTTCTTCATATCCTGTTGTAGCAATTCCACTATTCTAGGTCCGTCGTTGCATCTCAATCTTCCTTGTGTGAAATCTCATTCCTCCAATGATACAGGATGTATAGTGATTAACCCATTGATTGGGACCACATGCTAAATCGTATAACTCATCGGTCGCATCCACTTCTTTATTGAAATACTTATGTTTCGTCTACATCATAAGATAAAAAATTATATTGATTTAAATAATATTATTTATAAGTAAATAAATAATATATTACTAATACAACTTACAAGATCATCAAATTATTTTACAAATTTTCTCCTATGTCGATCATCGACATACGTATTATTCTCTCTACATAGTATACTTTTGTGCTCACTATAAGAAGTTATGATTTTTAATTTTATATCGACATGAAAAAAATTTTAAAAATTAAATAGTATGGTAAGATGATACTTAATAAAATTTTTAATTTCTTCATAATTATTTAGAATGTAAAAGTATGCTTTGGATAGCTCATTTATGTCCATAAATTCATATCTCATTGCACTAGTAAGTCGAACCATTTATTTAAATATAGATAACGTCGGTTCATTGTCACCCCATTCACGGTCTGCATTACGATCTGTACTATTGAATCTTATTTCAATATTATCAAGATACATCGAGCAGAACGTGACACACTCAGTAGCTACATATGCTTCCACTATAGACCCTTCAAATCTTGCTTTATTATGCATATATTTTTTTAAGATGCATAAAAATCTATAAATAAAAATAAATTTAAATTTTAAAAATATATTTATATCTTATAATTGATATGATAAAGTACGTATAATTTTTTTAACTTTCAATAGGATACATTCATCGATAATGTACCAGTTCGACCAAAAGAGCTTCCTTTGGAAGATGAACAGCCAAATGCACCATAACATCAAAAAATGATGGTGAAAATTTTTTTTCTAAATTACAAAGAATAAATACAATATCCTTCTCTGATCTCTTAAGTTAATCTTCAATTTTTGACAACATAGATCTCGAAAGAACACTCCTAGCTCAATCATTATAGTTTGACCATCACCACCCAAATAACCACGTATGACCATAGGAAGCAAACATTACATCATCACATCGGAGTCATGATTTTTAATGTCAGAGATATTACCGTCGTTGTTTCCAACACACTGTGATACGTTTGAAGTGTATGCATCAGAAAACTTTACGATTTTGAACCATCTACAAAATTTTTTCTTTTCCTCTCCAAACAGTGAATAACATGTTGGTGGCATAAAAAATCTCTCACCTCAATGAACTAAATGCAACTCCGATCGGATTCCCATTTTCTGCAAATCAAAACAAGCTTTTATACCATCTTTTATTTTTCTTAAAATATTTAATACAGTACCGATGATATTATCACAAATATTTTTTTCAATGTGCATTACATCCAGATTATGACGAAATAGTAGCTGCTTCCAATATGGTAGTTCAAAAAAGATGCTTCATTTCGTCCAATTCAGCTCAGCTTCAGTACGCTTTCGCTTGCAAGTATCCAATATTTTTCCAAATTGGACGTTTCCAATAACTTCAAGTTATTCTAAAATTTTTGCTCCACTTAACTCCTTAGATGGCGGACGCCGATCGGACTTACCATCAAAATATTGATTATAACAAGTCCTCTAAGAATGATTAGCAGGAAGAAACCATCGATGACCCATGAAACATATTTTTCGTCCATACTTTAAATGTAAAGAGGATGCATTCCTATTGCATATTGGACATACAAGATATCCTTTGGTGCTCCATCCAGATAAATTTTCATATGTCGAAAAATTATTTATGATCCGTAGAATCGAAGCATGCAACTTAAAATTACTTCGACTCACAGAATCATATGTCTGCACCCCATTTTTTCATAACTCCTTCAGATCATCAATTAAAGGTCATAGATATATATCAATTTCATTACCTGGTGTTTTCGAACCCAGAATCAACAGTGACATAAAAATAAATGGTTCTTTCATGCACTTCCAAGATGGCACATTATATACAACTAGCATCACAGGCCATATACTATAAGAGGTACTCAGATGGTCAAAATGATTAAATCCATCTGTCGCTCAACCAAATCGGATATTCCGTGGGTCACTCGCAAAGTGTGGATGCTTTGCATCGAAGTCTTTCCACACTAAAATATAGATCGGGTGGCTAAGTATGTTCTCCTCCGGAACCCACTGCTCATAATGCCATCTCATTTCTTCAGCTGTCTTTATGGATATATACAACCTTTGGAGTCTTGAAATCAATAAAAAATATCTCAAAATCTTTTATGGTATCTTCTTTGCTTTCCTATTATCGATTTTGTATCTTGGCTCACCGCATTTCGGACATTCAGTTACTTGTTCGTTATCCTTATAAAATAATATGCAATCATTTTTGCAGGCATGTATAGAAGTATAGCCAAGTCTCATTTTTTGCATGTATATTTTTACTTCAGAATATGATTTCGAAAGTCTCTCTCTATCGAGCAGAGCTGCTTTAATCAATGTTAAAATTTGATCAAATGATTTCTGACTCCAACGGTTCACGATTTTAATATGAAGTAATTTTATCAAAAATTCTAACTTGAAAAATTTTATACAATTTGGATAAAGTGGCTCTCGTGAATCCCTTACAAGCTTTGCAAACTGTTCAGAAGTCCCATCTACCTCAAGCCGGATATTATGCTCATGATCAGAATTGCTTTCAGATGCAGCAGTATTCATGCATACATTTGAACAAGCACCTTGATGTAAATTATCTAATAATTTTTCAATACCACTATGTTCAACAGGTCCAACACCATCAGTACTATCATCTTCAGTATCGTCATCGTCGCACACCACTTCATTCGGATCATCCTCCCCATGCCATATCCAACAAGTATACTTCTTATCCATACCATATTGTAGTAGATGCTCCTCAACAAGTATTGTGTGACGATATACCAAATTGACACATCTCTTGTATGGATACTTTATCCGACTAGCACTGTCAGCCTTATGACGTGCAAAATCAATAAAATCTTGAACTCTTTTTTGATATTCAGGCAAAAAAATACCTCTAGTATTCATCCAACTTTTGTTGATGTTCATCTAATAACAAATACAAAATTATTAACAATAAAAATAAAGTTTAGTGATATTTTGGATCCCGATCTGAATTTCGGACTGAATCGCATTTTGAATTCCAGCTAAAATCTCGATCCGGATCCAGATTCGGATCACTTGATACAAAATGCATGATCTTATCCTTTTCAAATCATTACTAACAAGTGTGGCCCTATCTCTTTCAGAAAAGTAATAATCTCATTATTGTTATTAGTGGATATTTCGTCTCATTTTTGTAAGAAATTTCGGCAGCATCTCCCCATGGTTCTCCAAGTATACAATGTGGATATGGTGCCTACGCACCCTATCCACCATATACTCGGAGAACAATGGACAGATAACTATTGAATACCACATAATAAAATAAAATATCAATTATTAACAATAATAATATTATTATTTTTTCAAAAAGCTCGAATACAGGACATCCAAGTTTTGATCTCAATGACAATCGAAACTTGAACGGGAATCTACGGCTCAATGTAATTTCAATACCATCTTAGAACGTACATTCAAAAATAGATTTTTAATTTATCAAAAAAGAATAACTTTGTATTGAAATTTTTTCATTAAAAATTTCAATAGAATTTTTTTTTAAATAAGAATTTTTTTTTTACTTATAATTTCAACAGCATACAAAATAGCACATAAAATAATTTAATTATAACAAGTAACAGTAATGTGCATTGTGTTAGTGAAAAAATAATTAGTCAAATAATTAAATAATTTTAACAGTAACACTAAAAAAATAATATACAATAATTATAATAATTTTAGCCCGGCCCGATCAGGCCCGACCCCGACCCGACCAATCCCAGCCCCACCCGACCTGCCGGACCGCCCCGTCCCCATCCCCGGACCCATCCCCAAAGGCCCCGACCCGACCCAGAACCGACCCGATCTGGACCTGACCCCGACCCGACTCGACCCGTGCTCGACCCGACCCGAACCCGACCCGACCCGACCCCAACCCAACCTGACCCAGCCCAGTCACGGACCCAACCCGCCCCAGCCCGACCCGACCCGACCTGGCTCGACCCACACCAACCCGACCACGCCCAGCATGACCCAAAAATGACCAGGCCCGGCCCCATCACGGACCTGGCCCGACCCAATCACGGACCCGATCCGGTCCGGCCCCAACCCGACTTGCCCCATCCCGGCCCTGTCCCTGGACACATCCCTGAAGGCCCCGGCTCGACCCGGAACCGACCCAGCCCGAACCCTACCAGACCCGACCCGCCCAATCCTGGCCTGACCCGCCCCAACCCAACCCGGCCTGGCCCGGCCTGGACCCGACCCACCCCGACTCCACCCGACCCGCCCCAGTTTGTCCCTATCCGACTCTACCCGACCTGCACCAACTCAGCCCGGCCCAGCCCTACCCAAAAACGACCAGGCCCAGCCCGGCCCCATCACGGACCCGAGCAGACCCTGCCCAACCGGGCCCGGACTCGGCCCGGCCCGTATCGTACTCGACCCGACCCGAACCCGACCCACCCCGCCCCGCCCCGCCCCAACCTGACCCAAACTGGACCCGACCCGATCCGGCCCAGTCACAGACCCGACCCACCCCAACCAGACCCGACCCATCCGACCCGAACCTGCCCCAACCCGGCCCTAACCCGACCCGGACTAGACCCGACTCATCCCAGCCCAGTCACGGACTTAACCCGCCCCAACACGACCCCACCTGGCCAGACCCACACCAACCTAGCCCAGCCCATCACGACCCGAAAAAGACCAGGCCCGACCCGACCCCATCACAGTTTCGACCCGACCCAGGCACGGACCCGACCCGACCCTGCCACGCCTCGGACCCGGACCCGAACCCGGACCCGACCATGGCCATGGCCACGGCCCAGCCCCGCAGAACCCCATCTCCGGCCCGCCGGTGTCGGACCGCCGTACTTATCCCCGACCCTGACCCACCAGACCTGGCCCGCAGGCCCTGTGGCCCCGGCTAACAGGCACCGCAGCCCCAGCCCCCAGGCCTCGCTGCCCCAGACCGCAGGCCCCACGGCCCCCGACCGCCGTCCCCGACCCCGACCCGTCGTCCCGACCCCGACTCGCAGGCTCCGACCAGCCGGCCCCGTCCCCATCCCTAGCCTCAGCCCGAACTCCCCCAAAAAAAAAGGAATAAGCTCACCTCGACGGCGGCGATGGCTTTGCGGATGGCGAAAGTGACGGTGACGGCGGAGCGAACAGCGACGGTGGCCGGACATGGGGAGAGATGCGGGATGCCGGGGGGAGGGAACACGAGAGAGAGAATGTCGAGTGAGGGTGGGGGAAAAAAATAGATTTCACATGATGGGACACGAAGTATTAGTGACAAAAATTTTTGTTCCAAATAATTTAAACAAAAAAAAAAATTTGTGACAAAAATAAGCTTTTCGTTGCTAATAACCTAACTAGCGATGAATAACTTTTCATCGCTAATATTTTCCACCAAAAAAAAATTCCACTGGAAAAAAATTTTCTCAAAAATTTTTATCACTAATAATTTATTTTTATCATAAATAATTTAAACAAAAAAAAAAATTGTGACAAAAATAAGCTTTTCATCGCTAATAACTAACTAGCGACGAATAACTTTTCGTCGCTAATATTTCTTGCCAAAAAAAATAAATTGCTGGGAAATTTTTTTTTTAAATATATTATTTATGATGAAAATATATTATTTCATTGCTAATAGTCTCAAAGTTTTATTTATGATGATTATTTTCATCGCTAATTACGTTATTAGTGATAAAAATTTTCTTCCATCGCTAATAATTATGAAAAAAAATTTTCTCATTTATAAGTTTTTAATAAGTAATTATATGATGCTCACATGATAAAATTTGTTCAGATCTAACTGACAAGATAGATGGCAGGACCATATTGATTCACTAAAAGTGAGTTCAAGGATTTGACTGTAAACTTTTTAACTCAAGACTTCCTACGAAAAATAAAGATATTTGAGAGGTCAAAAAATAGAACTAGACCTCTTTAGCACCAGAGCCCAGATATGGGGTACAAAATTTTTTCTTGATCTACTACTATATCACTCTTTTTATTTTATTTTTATTTATAAAGTAAAATAAATGAAAGACCAACCAAAATCGGGCAAAAGCATGATTCAAACTAGGGGTGTCAATGGGTCAGATTGTGTTTGGTTTACATGCAAGTTGAAGTAGGTTCGACCCATACTCCACATATACTTTTTCTTCATCCATGTCACTTCATCAATCTTTCTAAATTTTTATTCATTACTTAAGTGTATAACTAACAAATAAAATAAAATAAGATTTTTAAAGATTACAAGCAACAAAATCAGGATTTACCTTTAAATATATCATTATAAATATAATAAACATAAAATTTAGTATATATGATAATTATGAACTAACAAATGATAAAATTAGATAAAATGTAATATTTTAAAATATTAGTGATGAAATTTTTTTATCATAAATAGTGATGATTTACGATGGAAATATATTTTTCATCACAAATACATGTTATTTACGATGAAAATAGAGATTTCATCATAAATAATTTATAATTTTTTTATTTTTTTTATTTATCAATAAAAAAATTTATCATAAATAATAGAGTATTTACGATAGAAATTAAGTTTCTCTCATCAATATTTTATTTTTGATGATGATAAATTTTTATCATAAATAATTTATAATTTTTAAATTTTTAAAATTTTTTATTTCTTTATGCATTAGCAATGAAAATATCAAAATTATTTATGATAAAAAAATTAATTTTTATCATAAATATATAAATATTTGTGACATAATATTATCATCACAAATAATCTATAATTTTTAAATTTTTAAAATTTTTTATTTTTTTACACAATATTAGTGATAAAAAATTTTTATCATAAATAAAATATATTTATGACAAAAATTTTATTTTTATCACCAATAATAATCATTTACGATGTATTATTTTCATCACCAATAATCTATAATTTTTAACTTTTTAAAATTTTTTATTTTCTCTCAAACATTAGTGATGAAAAATTTTCATCATAAATACTTAAATATTTATGATAGAAAATAAATTTTCATCGAGAACACGTCTGTATTTATGATGTAATATTTTTATCATAAATAATCTATAATTTTTGAATTTTTAAAATTTTTTATTTTTTTCACATATTAGTGATAAAAAAATTTATTATAAATAATATTAATTTGTGATAAAAATTTAGTTTTTATCATCAATATGCTATTATTTATGATGTAATATTTTCATCACAAATAATCTTTAATTATTAAATTTTTAAATTTTTTTATTTTTTTTAAATATTAATGATAAAAAATTTTCATCGTAAATAACATGTATTTATGATAAAAATTTAATTTTCATTGCAAATACTTCCATTATTTATGATGAAGCTATTTTTGTTAAAATAGATTTAAAATTATTGTTAAACTATTGTTAAACTATTTTCAAACTAATATTTAAAAATTTAAAATTAAAATAAATATTTTATTATTTATGATGATTAATTTTATCATAAATAATTTATATTTATGATAAAATTTTATTTTCATTGCCAATATAAAGATATTTATGATAAAAAATTATTTTTATCATAAATAAATAATTATTAATGATGAATTATAATTTTTATCATAAATATCATTATTTGCGATGAAATATATTTTCATCACAAATAAATTCATCATAAAAAGTGACATTTCTTGTAGTGTAAATATTAGCAACAAAATTTTCGTCGCTAATAACTATTAGCGATGAAAATTGATTATTAGCGATGAATTTTTTTTGTTGCTAATATTCTGTTTTGTTGTAGTGTACTATTTTGAATACTTCTAAAAGCCCCCAGAGGATATCATCCTCCTCTAAACCAACTGCAATGATCCACGCAACAATCATCTCCTCCCCCCCAAGACCTCACAGATCCTGTCCTGATTGAATCGTTGAATGTATCCTCGACTATTTCCCCTCCTTCTAATACCCGAAGGACGTATAGCCACCTCTCTAGCATACCATTGATCACTTGATCTGCAACAACCCCTTGGATGCCTCTTCTTAACACCAAACAGCCTCATATCGCTGTCTTTCTCCCCAGAGATCCTCACTACAAGAAAAGAAAATTTTTGCGATAAATTTATTGATGATAAAAATATTTTCATCGTTAATAAGATTATTTACGATGAAAAATTAAATTCATCGCTAAAAAAAAATATTTATGATAAAAATTTATTTTCACCATAAATAGCTTCATATTTATGATGAAAAAAAAATTATTGTAAATACCTATTATTTGAGATGATATTAATCATCATAAATAATAAAATATTTATTTTAATTTTAAATTTTTAAATATTAGCAATGAAAATAATTTTATCATAAATTATTTGTGATTTCATTGTAAATACTGGTTATTTACGATGAAAAATTTTCATCACTAATATTTGAAAGAAAATAAAAAAACAAAAAATTATAGATTATTTACAATAAAAATATTACATCATAAATAATAAAGTATTGATGATGAAAATTAAATTTTCATCATAAATACCTATTATTTATGATAAAACTTTTTCATGGCTAATATGTGAAAAAAATAAAAAATTTAAAAATTATAGATTATTTATGATAAAAATATTACGTTGCAAATACTTGAATATTAACAATGGAAAGTCATTTTTCATCATCAATACTCGAATATTTGCGATGAAAAATTTTCATTGCTAATATTTAAAAAAAATAAAAAAATAATAAAAATTTAAAAATTATATATTATTTATGATAAAAATATTACATCATAAATACTGGAGTATTGGTGACAGAAAGTCATTTTTCATCACCAATACTCGAGTATTTGTGACGTAATATTTTTGTCACTAATATTTAAAAAAATTTTATTGGTAATACGTAAAAAAAATAAAAAAATTTAAAATTTAAAAATTATAAATTATTTATGATAAAAATATTTTATTATAAATACTAAAGTATTGATGGTGAAAGTCAATTTTTCATCATCAATACTCATTATTTGTAATGAAAAATTTTTGTTTCTAATAAGTATTTTTCATCGTCAATACTCACCATTAATACTCAAAAATTACAGATTATTTATGATAAAAATATTACATCGTAAATAATAAGTATTGATGATAAAAACTAAATTTTCATCATTAATATCAATTATTTACGATGAAAAAATTTTATCACTAATATTTAAAAAAAATAAAAAAATTTAAAAAAATATAAAAATTATAGATTATTTGTGATAAAAATATTACATCATAAATAACTTAGTGTTTGCGATGAAAATATATTTTTCATCATAAATAGTCTATTATTTATAATAAAAAAAATTAAAAGTTGATCATTATTTGCGATAATACTTTTCATCTCTAAGTTTCTCTGAATTTGTCTCATTACTCAATTTTGTATAGGTTGTTGGTTCTATGGACCGACAAATGTCACAAAGTATAAAGATCTTGTATCTGCCCAAGAATATAGAAAGGAGATAATACTAGATCTTTATATGTTAAAATATAATCTATAAAAAAGTTATTCATATGGTACTTGATCTTTATACATTAAAACATGATACTGGATCCCAGTTATTTATGATGAAAATTTTTTATCACTAATATTTAAAAAAAAAATTTAAAAATTACTGATTATTTATGATGAAAACTAAATTTTCATCATTAATATTTTTAAAAAAATAAAAAATTTAAAAATTATAAAAATTATAAATTTTTTACGACAAAATGCTAGAAACATCATAAATACTTCATATACTTAAACTTCTAACTGTATAAAGAATAAAATTTTATCAACTATTCGATGGACTAAATTGTGCATATACTTCTAAACTGTATGTGGAAGGCCTTTGCTGGGTCCTTTAGTATTATTTTTCAAGAATGCATTCATGGTCTTAATTGATATGCGATGATTGTTTGTCACAGATACTCTCTAACTAGCAAAACTCTTATTATTGCTATCCAGTTCAAGATTTATCCTAAGGTTGATATACTCTTGAGCATGTATTATCCTTTCTACTATGCTTCTTTTACATCGGATCTCAAGGGTCTTAGCTGCTCGTAGATTAAATTTGTGTTCGGATGTCTATTTAAACCTTTCGATCAACTCATGGCAGTGTTGCCACCCAAAAAGTAAATCTAATTAGTTATATTTTTTAATTATAAATTATATTTGATTGTTAGTTAATAATCTAATAAGATTATTAACGACTAAAATTTAATTTTCATCATAAATAAATTTTTTTACGAAATTTTTTAAGAGGAAAAAAATTTTTAGTGGAGAATTTTTTATTTTTTGGTAGAATTATTAAAGATGAAAAATTAGTTTTTGTTGCTAATAACATTATTGATGATGAATATTTTTCATCAAAAATAATTTTTTTATTTTTTGGAGGGAATTATTAGCGATGAATATTATTTTTTATTGCTAATAAGATAATTAATAATGAAATATTATATTTTCATTGCAAATAATTTTTTGAAAAATGGGGTTAATTTTTTTTGATGGAAATTATTAGCGACGAGAATTATTTTTCTGTCGCTAATAATGTTATTAGCAACGATAATTTTTTCATCATAAATATTTTTTTTGTGGCAAAATTTTTTTATCGAAGAAATTTTTTTGGTGGGAAGAGAATTTTTTTAGTGAAAAAATGGAAGAAATTTTTTTTGGCTAGAATTATTAACGACGAAAATTATTTTTTCATCGCTAATAAGGTTAGTAGTGACGAAAAATTGTGTTTCATCGCAAATAATTTTTTTTTTAGTAAAATTTTTTCATCGAAGAATTTTTTTTGAATTATTAACGATAAAAATTAATTTTCATTGCTAATAATATTATTAGCAATGAAAAATTACATCCCTAATACTTCTACTTTCAATCAACATCAAATCGACGTCTCTTCACACGAAACCATGCGAAACCCTTATTTCCCCCACCCCCCTCTCTTCTTTCCCTAATCTCTCTCCCTCTCCCTGAGCTCTCCTCTCTCCATGCTCTCCCCTCCATCTCTTCCCATCGGCGAGCCCCTCTCCACCACCGCCATCCGTCGTCCGATCGAGTCCACTGATCGCACCACTCGCCGTCCGCCATTCGTCGGAGGTAAGATTTTCAACCTTTTTTTTTGTGTTGATCGGGCCACCGGGAGGTGAAGCCATCCACTGGGGGGTTGGGTGCTGTGGGCTGCTGGTGGTGGCATGGGGCCAAAGAGGGGTCGGTCGGCGGGGAGGGGGCGAGATCCAAACGAGGGCGGGGCGAGGTGGAATGGAGCCGGAGGGGGGATGGGGCCAAAAAGGGGGCGGCCGATGGTGATGGAGATGGGGCCGAAGAGGTGGTCGGCCGACGAGGAGGTTGTCGGCCGATGGGGAGGGGGTCTGGGGTGTAGGCACATGGGATGGGGTGGGAGGCGGGATGGGGCCGGGGGGGATGGGGCCGTGGAGGGGTCAACCGGCGGCGACGAAGATGGGGTCGGGGAGGCTGTCACCAATGGAGATGGGGCCAAGGAGGGGGTGGCCGGCGATCGGGGGAGATGGGGCCGGGGAGGGGGCGGCAGCAAGGAGGGGTTTGCACGATGGGGAGGGAGGAAGGGAAGAGAGAAAGGAAGGGAGAAAAAAGAAAAAAATAAAAAATAAAAAATAAAAAAAAATAAAAAAAAATAAAAAAAAAAATAAAAAATTAATCAAATATTTTATTATTTGATTAATAAAAATAAAATTTGAATCACGATCTGAATTGGATCGAGGTCGGGATTCGGGTCGAGACCTTGATTCGGATTAGGATCCAGATCGAGATCTCATCTGGGTGGCGCAGGGTCTGTGATAGTGCCAACACTGTGGAAGCGGGGGCCGTCGGAAGCCAAGTTCAGACAGCGTGGGGTGTGTGACAGCATCGATGCCGGCATCGTGGGAGCGAGGGTCGCAGGGGTCGCAAGGGCCGAGTTCGGGCGGTACGGGGTGTGTGACGATGCCGGCATCATGGGAGTAGGGGCCATGGGAGGCCGACTCCGAAGCTCGTTCAGAAAAAAAATTATTTAAAAAAAATATTTTTAGATAAAAAATATTTTAAAAAAATAAAAAATTATAAAATAAAATTTAGATTAAAAATATTTTAAAAAAAATAAAAAACCATCGAGTCCTCGAGATTAGGTTTCGTGTTATTATTTTGCATTAATATTATTTTGCATGCTCAATTGCTTATAGTTTATTTTATATTTATTGTATAAATTTATTTTATATTTATTACATGCTTAACTATTTATAATTTTTTTATTATTATTTAATATTATATTTATTTATATATCAAGAATTGCAAGTATGGTATCAGAAGACAAACGACGACGTTTATGTTCGCTGTCTACCTCGGAGGCTGAGACGCCTTCATCGATTTCTACTGTCGCACCAATTTCATCATCAAAAGGTCCTGCACTGGCAGGTCCCAGTGAGATGGGTTCGAGTGAAGCGGGTCTGAGTGGTATTATTATTATTTTTATATAATAAAATTTAATTTTTTTAATTTAGATAGCTATCATATTAATGATTTATTTATTATTATTTCAGGTCAGTCTCCATCGGTAGTGAGGCGAAGGCGAGGTCCATCGAAAAATCTTGCTCTAGAGCATTGGAGACATCTAAACTTTTTTTTGAGTTTAATTATTAAATTATTTATTCTTAAATTAAATTTATTATCTACTAATTTGACTGATAACTGTACAGAAAAGATGTATCCAGAATGCCACGAATCGGACGAGACAATAATGGTGGAGCGATACGTCGACGACTATCAGCGCTTTCAGATCTAGATGATGGAGTGGATGGTGCAAATAGAGCAAACGATATAGCTGATGAGACAGTAGCAGGCCGATCCGAGCTCCATCGAGCGCTCTCCATCTCCAGCTCATTCTCCAGATGTAGATATTTAATGGCTTATCGATGTATTTTTTTATTTTAAATATCTTATAATTTTAATTTAATATAATAAAATAATAAAATTTATTTATCAATTTATTATATAAATTTTTTATTTTATTTTTTTTAATTTATAAAAAAATATTATACATATAAATTTAAAATATATATTCATAAATTTTTTTTAAAAAATATGACTAAATTATTAGAGATGAAATTATTTTTGATGAAATATTCATCATCAAAAATATTTTACTAATATAATTTAATTTATCGATAAATATATAATTAATAGTGATGAAAATTTTTTTGTTGCAAATAATTATTAGCGATGTAAATTTTTATCAGAAATTACCTTATTTGTGATGAAAATTTTCATCACTAATATTATTTAATTTTATTTATTTTTTATTTAATTAATAGTGATGACTTATTTTTGTTGTAAAAAATCTTTTTTGCAACATAATTTTTTCATCGCTTAAACTTTTTAAATTAATAGCGACGAAAATAATTTCATCACTATTAATTTTTTATTTATCACCAATGATTTTTTCATCGCAAATACCTTTTTTAGATTAAATTTTTTCATCTTATTTTTTTAACGATGAAAAAAATTCATCGTAAATATCATTTATTAGCGACGAAAATTTTTTTTCATCATAAAATATTATCAACGACGGAATTATTTACGATGAATTATTAGTGACCAAAATTTTATCACTAATATGTATTAGCAACGAAAATCGATTATCAGTGACAAAAAATTTTCGTTGCTAATAACCTGTTTTGTTGTAGTACCTTATCGCCAAACCTATCATACACCCGGCCTTGCCACCAAGACCGATCAACAAATCTGCTACCAAAACCTTCCACCCTAGAAAACCCCTTTCTGTCAATCCTCTCAACCTCCACCTTCAACCTGCTGCTCTCAGTTGGTCAAATCATAGCGAAAATGAAGGTTGATCTGAGATATACCATAGAATAGATGTGTAGATTTTTGATTTCATCTTATATGACTTCTTCTACACTTTCACACTCTACCATGCTCTGATATCATATTGAAAAACTACAATCCTAGGCATCGCTCAACCCGCAATGCCCGTTGATCCCACATACGTTGCTCTGATACCTCCTGTTGTGAAAACCCCTAGATCACCCACATGGACCTGGATATTACTCTAAAAAACCTAAAAAGATATGTGATAGATCTATACACTCTGAAGGCAGCAACCATAGATCCACCACTCGAATCTGTGATGGGGCACCCGCCTTTATGGGCTTGAGGGAGGCACCCCCTTCTTTTAGGGCTTCATCGAACCTGGGGCTGCCACTTTAAAGAAAGAGAGAGAGAGAGAAGAGATGAGGGAGAAAAGATCTATATTTCACTTCACCATGAAACCCTAATACAACCTATTTATTTATATACATAGCTAATAAGTCTGACCAAAAACTCCTCTGACTAACTCAATACATCCCATAGACTTATCCCTAGTCCAAATCTTGAGTTAGTCATCTTAGGACCTCACAAACCAAGGCCCTAAGCCTTAAGATCAAAACCTGACCCCAGACTAAAACAAACTTCCATACACCTTCAGCCCGCACAAACTAGATCGGTTCAACTGAGATTAAGTCGATCCAGTTCTCAGCAATCTGCAGAAAACCTGAATGATGTACTTTCTCTCTTGTTCCCAGTTAGCCGACTCAGCTGGGACTGAGCCGACCCATCCAGACTGAGTCGACTCAGTTTGGCACTGAATTGACTCACTTTTCATGCCATGCCAAAACTCTGCTATGTCTATCTTTCTGACATGCCCTGCGATTTGGTCGACTCATTTTCAGACTGAATCTACTCAATACCCTGAAACTGCTCTTCCATTGCAGTCTTCAGCTCTCCCTTGGTATCTCATTTCACCTTATGTCTCCAGGATTCAAAGCTCCAACCAAGTCCCTCGAAATCTTTGCTCCCTAAACCTTGAGCCCATGGACGCTATGCACCGCCTCCACCCTAGGACAACTCCCATCCTAGTCCTAGGATCCAAATCGATCTTAGAATTTCAGAGCCAACATCTTGACTCCTCTTATGGTCTTCTAAGGCTTGGGAGCACCACACAAACTCCTACAAGAGAGATGGAGAGGCAAGTAGTCCACCCCTCTATCGTCGCATAGGAGAGAGAGGGAGAGAGAAGAAAGAAAAGAGAGAGGAAAATAAAGAGAGGCAGAGAGAGATAAAGTGAGAGGGAGGAGGAGAGTGATAAAGGGTTCAGCCTCCACTAGTGATATGGCCATGCTCTTGATGCACGGCGGAGGGTAATGGTCTACTATCGGTTTTGATGGGAAAAAGGTGGAGAGGGGGTAGTCAGCCTAGCCATTGATCGGGCAGCATAGTGACCCTAGCGGGGGTCAACATAAGTAGCTGCTGATGGATCTGGATCCAACTAATCAGAAATGAATGATAATACATATAAAATCACTATTGAATAAAAAGATTTTGCTCGATGATATTTGTGGTATATATCTCTTTTGAATAAGATGAATGTATGATGATAGATGATATATATTTATACATGCGTGTGTGTGTATCAGTTTAATTGAGCTATACTAGATATTTGATATAAAATTTTATTATTTTTATATTTTTACTTTGGTATTTTGTATTTATTATTTTATTTTATATACATTGGTGTGTGTATGTAAGGATTCTTAGTGAATTGTAAAGCTCATGCTATTCTACTAATTTTTTTTCAAAGCTATAAGATGCTTAGTCTCGAATAAATTGGGCATAGGGGTCAAGCAATGGAATAACCTGCTAGTTTATTTTTTTGATATCAATGAACGTTCAAAATTTTGCAATTGAACAATTGTTGCTATTTGACAATGATGAATCTATTTGGTTGGATTATTGTGGTTATTATATATTTGATTTAATTTATAGTGCAACTAAAACTTTGTTCATTTGCAAGATCTCTGTGGCCCACTATTCCAGGTGTCATGCGCTCATCTCTATGAGACTGTTCACGTGGTCATGTGATGTAGTCTACGCAGGGTATTAGTTCTGGTGGTAACAAGAGTGCGAGCGATATGTTGCAGCTAAGGTTGCAAATGGATCGGGTTGACCTATGATCCAATCCGATCTTACCCATCCCTTTTAGACCTGATCAGACCCACTTTAAGGGACTCCTGAGGTCGGATTAGGTTCTACAATTGGACCCATTCTATTTTTTCGATTGGTTCTAGATTTCTTAAATTCTATCTTGATCTGATATGTCCCATCTGATTTCTGGATCAATTTGAAATCTTTTATTTTATGATCCGATCTGAATCCATTTGAGGCTCTAAGTTGTGATTTAAGACTCAAATGAGCTACATCTGACTCGGACCCAATCTAGATCTATTTAGATATGAATCTTTTCGATTGGAACCGGATAACACATAGACTCGATTCAATCTGAATGATCTATTGGGTCAAAAATTTTACTCATAGATTCAATCTGATCCAATCTAATCTTTTATTAAATTTGATATGAATTTAATATTAAAATTTGATTAAAAAATTAAATTAAATTTAAATTATTTATGATTTGATCTAATTTGATCTATTTTTATCGTCCCAAATCCGATCTTGCAGCGGCGTGGGTCGGGACGGCGCTCTGGCTTCCACCGCTTTTGAGAACTTCGGCGTAAGTGTTTTGCTCGGGGTTTTCCTTCCATCACCAGTCATATCGGGTCACGTCGGCGTCAATGGGACCACGCCAACCCGCCGAGTCCACCACGGGTAAAGCTAGGCCGGCCTTGCATGAGGCGCTCGAGGGCTTGAGCGAAGTGGAGCGACGCGCATGGGTGACTTCATGGGCAGCGACAGGCGCCCGCTCGTCCACGGTTCTGGGACTTGGGGGGAGATGGGACGATGCCCGATGGAGATGACAGGGACGCTTCTCCCGTCAACGACTTTGTCCGGTCTGCCGCTCCCCGATCCAGTCCACGTCTTTGTACGAGACGCCCATGATGCTTCTCCGGTCAAGTCTTCTCGCCAGTCGTTGCATAAGGGGCCCGCCGCTCTTCTCGACGGACCGCCGTTCGCCGGTCTTTCTCGTCAAGCCTCCTAATTCATGAATAGATTTTACTCCGGTCATGATCTTTTTTACGTTAACTCACCATTCACCTCTCTCTCTCTCCTACTCTCCATATATATAGTCTGTTAAAATTTGACACCTCGAGATTCAATCCATATTGAGCCCACAGCGAGGTTCGCGACGAAAAACAGAGTCCAACGAGACCAAGATCATCCAAAACGGAGCTCAGACGGAGAAGATACGAGCTTTTGAAGTCGGCAAGAGATCCGAAACGGCGGAGAACTGCCGGTAGTTGGCGGCGGGCCGGCGGAGTGGCGGCGGTGTGGCCGCAGACGGCGGTGCGCTGTCCAGGCGGGGCCAATGCACAGGACGCACGGCCCAGCCCGTGCGCGGGCCCGTGTGCGGGTGCGGCCCAGGCCCGCACGCACAGGCCGGCCCAGGCCCAGGCGCCTTGCCTGGGCCTATACCCCAGTCCACTGTAGACCGGGTGATTCACGGATGGGCCTGTGGACCGCATGGACATTTTCCACGTGTTTCACGTGGTCCATGGCACCATTCCGTGGATTGATCGTGATCAAACGACGTGGGTTGGTCCTGCTTTCAATCCGACGGCTGGAAGAAGTTATTTAAAGTTTGTTTGAGCCAGATTAGGATTTCTAATCCTAATCTAACTCTTGTTTAAGGCCTATAAAGGCTTGGAAATGGAAACAGTGGCCTGTGGTGGTGTGGTCTGGTTTTTTTTCTTTGCCGCAAACCACCGTACGGAGGAACCCGAGAGAAGAGAGAGAGGCGGAAGCCCTGAAAGAGAAGGAGCAGGAGGCTCCTGGACAGCTGATGCCAAGCACTTCAGAGGTTCAGGAGGTCTTCCAAGAGAGAGAGCTTTTGTGAAGAAAATTTCTAGTGAGAGAGAAATTGGGTGTACGAGGGTTGAGGGTGAGATCTCTTCTTGTAAAATTTCTTTTTCATAGTGAAGTTGGCATGCCCCGTGGAGGCAAATCTTTTTGTGGCTGATCCACATATTTTGATTGTTTTGTTTTATTTTTTTTTCTTCTTGCTGCATCGCATGGTACTGAAAAGATCTTAGGAGGTGGTATCCTGGCCAGACATCCACCCAATAAGTGGTATCAGAGCAAGGCGGTATAAGGATGCAGATTGCAGTGGTGGTGAGCAAGACTGAAGATGGAGAAGATAGGAACAATCAAGATGGAGATCAACAAGTTTGATGGTAATAGCAATTTCTCCTTGTGGCAAGCAAGGATGAAGGACGTGCTCATCCAATAGGGGTTGATCGATGCTTTCTTGTGCGATGAGAAGCCGACCACCATGGAGGTGCGGGATTGAAAACGGCTACAGATGCAGGCGGTGAGCACCATCCGTATGTACCTGACGAATGAGGTGGTGATCTATGTGCTGAGCGAGACTTCTCCGACGGTACTGTGGTCGAAGCTCGAGGAGTTGTACATGGCGAAGTCTCTCACCAACACTCTTTTCCTCTGGAGGCAGTTCTACCAACTGTGAATGATTGAGGGACAGAGCATGCAGGAGCATCTCAGCCACTTCCAGAAGATCCTCACCGACCTCCTCAACGTTGGTGAGAATGTTGAGGAGAAGATCAGGGCGCTGGTTTTACTGGCGTCGCTTTCTCCTTCGTACGAGTCCTTGATGACTGCTCTTCTAGTGGGAAAGAGCACCATCAAGATGGACGAGGTCATCGCGGCGATACTCTAGAACAAAGTTCTCAGGAGGGAGAACCCAGCTTTGAGCTCAGGTGGCGGTAGCTCAGCTTTGATGGTTTCTGGAGGAGCAGGAGGTGGTAGATGGAGCGACAGGAGATCGCAATGAGGGTGGTCCAAGTTCAGAAGGGACTTGAGCAAAACTAGGTGTTATCGGTATGAGGAGTTGGGGCATCTAGCCAGAGATTGCCCTCAACTCAAAAATCAAATGGTGGCTGCTGTAGCGACGGCCGGCAGCGATTCAGATAGAGATATCCTGGAGATATCTGACGATGTATCTACTTCTTCCCAGCAGTAGATATTAGATTCTGATGTCCCTATCATGTATGTTGCAGAGAGGAGCAGTTTGACTCCTTGGAGAACAGTGAGGGCACTGTATATCTGCCGGATGTATCGAGCTGTACGATCAGAGGTATTGGGACAGTCAGCTGGAGGACACATGACGGTGCAGTGAGAAAATTGGGAGAGGTTCGATACATATCCGATTTCAGACAGAATCTTATCTCACTTAGCAGACTGGATTCGAGAGGCTACAGGATGGTAGCTGATGGAGGAATCCTGAGGGTGCTACGCGGCGATAGGATTGTGCTGGAAGGAAAGAAGGGGAGCAGAGGACATTATTATTTGACAGGGAGTCCAATGCGAGGTGGAGCTTCAGGAGTCAGGCGGAGTCCAGAGCGAGGTGCTCCAGGTGGAGGCAGATTGGGCACGAGACAGGAGACTCGGGAGAACGAGAGACGACGTCATAAGGTGAGATTCCTATTGCCGCAGGACGATACCCCGAGCAGGTCTCAGGTCAAGAGGAGCACAGCATACGACGGAGATGAGATCGAGCAGCCTGGCTCGACTCTCATGTTTGCCCATCTATGATTAGTAGGCGATTATTCTAGGACATGGGGGTGAGGAAATTCAGAAGCTCTCAGAGTTTTGATCTAATTTTTGTTTTGTAATCTCTTTAAGAAGTGATCTAGTTTTTAACATGATCACACTCATTTTTCAGGGTTGAGTAATATTTCTATAGCTTCTTTTAAACATCACTAATATCATCTTGTCTTCTTCTCAATCACTAGCCTGACTTTAATACCTTATATGACATATTCAGTCACCAATCAAATAGCTGAGTTTCCTCACATAAGCGACAGTAAGTATTTCCTAAATACTTAGAAATTAGAGTACCTTTCTCTATATAAAATATTATTTTAATTTTTTCTTTTTTTTGCATCAAAACTCTATTGAAAAGATATTAAACAGTCAGGAAAAAATTCTAAGTTTTGATGATTTGCACTTACATCCCAAATATTCTAATTTTTTCAATTAGACTTAGAAAGTTAGGGATTAGTTGCAATGTGCCCCGGCCATGCATCTTTATCAAGATTCGTGCATATATGATTGTCATGTGAGATAAGTTTAGACACAAAATATGAACCCACTTGTTGGCTAGATTAGAAGAAGAGATGCGTTTTGGTGGAAACAAAAGGAAATCACGTGTCAATCACATGACTCCTTAAGGAGGAGAAAGCAAAGGGAGAAGAAAGGAACTTGGAAATCATCCATGGTTTCTTGATGCAGTAGATCCACATGTTTGCACCTGGAAAAATGGAACCTCTTCTTCCTAGTCTTCTCACTCCCCACCAAGGAAAGGATCTTTCAGACTCGAAAACTGAGTTTAATTAACCGGCAGCACCTGGCAACCAGAATGGTGGCACAAAGGGCACCAGCGAAGCTGAAGGATGCTTGGAAAATCATTCAGGGGGAAATGTGGAGACCCGATAAGCATCAATTACCTTGAACAATTCTTGTTTGTTGCTTGCTACACAATATTGTCATCGACTTAGATGCTGCTGTATCACCAACATGGTCCAAGTTACAAGCAACAATTTTGCAATTTTGTTGATCGGGATGGATTAATTCTGAAGAAATAAGTCCCAGTTCTCACCAAAAAGATTACCAACTTAGAAAGAGCATCAAAACTTTATTTCTATTGCTTCTGTTCATACTGATGCAGGTTGATTGGTTATCCCTTACAGCTGCTTGATGGTCCTTTCTGAGTCGGTGATTCCTTTTCATATACTGAACAAGAACATGAAGACAGTGGTCTTTTCTGGAAACAACTGTTGGCACTTTACACTGACCACTCTGCAAGCCAGGCAAGCAAAGTTTTTAATATCATGTAATTATCTATATATTTTCCAGTCCTAAATGTTTGATGATCAGATAGCTACCACTGTTATTATTTAAAATTCTCAAGCCAGTCATCAACTATTCAATTAGACAATTAGTGTTGATAATTGTAGCAAGTTAGAGGTAATCTGGACAATGTCACTATACTATTTTTTTACTGTCTTCTATATTATGCAAACTCTAAAGTGGGCATTCAC
>NC_026001.2:12980236-12990418 GCF_000442705.2 Elaeis guineensis
GTTATCCAAGCTAGATGTTATAGACCTCCACACTCAGAGAATATTATATTTGGAAGAGCATATCAAATCTTCCATATATATTTAGAAAGGCATAATATTTGGAAAGGCATATCAAATCTTTTATATATTTGGAAGGCATATCAAATCCTCCATATATTTGGAGAGCATATTAAAATCTTTTATATTTTGGAAGACATGATATTTAGAAGAGTATATCAAACCTTCTATATATTTGGAAGGCATAATATTTGGAAGAGCATATCAAATCTTCTATATATTTGAAAGGTAGCATATCAAATCTTCTATATATTTGGAAGGCATATTAGAATTTCTTCTTTATTTGTTTCTCCATTTTATCTTATCTTTATTTATTTTTTAAAATTATCAAATTTTGATATATTATATATATTTGTAAATGAATGCAATAGAAATGTGAGCTTAACCATTTTAACAGAATCCTCTTTATCATGCTTTCTTGATTTTCTGCCGATGAAAGCCCTGAACACTGCTCCCAAGAGTTTCCAAGCTCATATCCTCCCATTGTGCTTGTCCAATCAAATTAAGCAACAGAAAATGACATCTCAACCACTGATGCAAGGCTTGTATAGTTTATGGCACATAGTAAATTTTTGAATGAAATCAGAAATCCTTCCCAAATCAGTCATGATCAGTGTCACCTTCAGGCTTATCATCACTTCCAGGTCTCATGATGAAGATTGGGCATGTTGCGGCCAATCGCCTCGTCTCCGACCGTCGGAAAAGCGTACACCTGCAAAAACGAGAAGTCTGCACTGATCGGAGGCGGCTCCGGCGGGGACCCTCCGACGGTCAAGTCAGAGAGGTGACTGGGCAACAGTGAAATGTAGACAGAGAGCTCTGAGAGAGCGAGAGAGAGAGCGAGCCTGCGTTTGTGGAAGAGACGGAGCGGATCGATCCCTTGCACTGTTGCCTTCCCCAGTTTATATAGTGGAGCACGGTATGGCGCCGTCATTAATGGCGCAGACAAGTGAGGAATTGTCAACTCACTGTAGACTGTCAGAGTCGCCGTGAAAAATATCATATCGTCGTGGGGCTGTCAAATCATCAGGGTTGACAATGCCCTCGGCGGGACAATGCCCCTAGATGGCCGTGCCGCATGCTGCTGTCAGAACTGACAAGGTCTGGCGACTGTACGGCGATCAGAGGAGTCGACCGACCCTAGGTCGGTGGCCAGCTGTGTGGCGCCGGGTGGAGATTCGGGCCCCTTCGATGGTCAGCCGGGCATGTTGCGAGAGTCGGCCATCAGACTTCCTGGTCGGTCGGCCAATCGGTCGGTCGGCGTCGGCCAGTCGATCGGTCGACCGGAGTCGGCCAGTCGGTCGGTCGGCCGGAGTCGGGCCAGTCGGTCGGTCGCCGGGTCGGCCAGTCGGTCGCCGGCCGTCGGTCGGCCGGAGTCGGCCAGTCGGTCGGTCGGTCGGCCAGTCGGTCGGTCGGTCGGTGGGTATCCCCCAACAGTTGCCCCCCTCCGCTCCTAAGTCGGGTGGTGAGCTGGCCGATGCTTTCATTCGGGCAGCAATCCCGGACGACTGGGAGTGGATTTGTCGCATGTGTAGATCCGACCGTACCGCCTGATGATCCGATGTCAGACGCCTCATGAATGCCAAGCGATCCGGACGTCTAGTCGATGTCAGAAGTCACGTCGGCGTCAGGTGTCAGACGCCACGTCTTGTCGTCGTCAGACGTTACGTCGGTGTCAGAAGATCGGGCGCCGGACGATACGGCGTCAGACGACCGGATATTCGGCGCCGATCGGGAGAGTGGGCCGCTGTCAGGCGTCCCATCGGGAACGCGAATCGGGCGGGCGCATGAATGCGGAGCCGCTCCCCGCGTGCCGCGTGTCAAGGTGGTTGGCCGGCGCCCCTCCGGCATTTAATGTGGGCGGTGCGGCCGTCCCGGGACGGGGCGCGCCGATCGTCCGCCAACCGGCGGGCGCCACGCGTCGCGCATCTGCAGGTCTTCGGTCGGCGCGGAAGCATCTCGGCCGTCGGTCGGCCCTATATATATAGGACCTCCCGGACCCCTGACCCACACTTGCCATTTCGCTGGGGAAACTCTGTCCGGGCGATTTCTCAGTCGTCGCGGGCAGAGCTCTTCTTCGCTTGCGGAGGGTCCATCTGGTTCGTGGTCCCCTCTTCTCCTTCTTCTTCCTTTCTTCTCTTTCTTTTCTTTCGGTTCCGGCATAATGACCAGGAATCCGACCCAGGGAGCTCGGTCGGGGAACCCGACCGACGACTCCCGATCGGCTCCGGAAGATGAGGCCTCCTCGCTTTCGGGGCCGAACGTCGATCGGCTTCGGGAGCACTATCGCATCCCGGAGCAGTTTCGGCTCTCCGCTCCAGGGGCCGGCGGTCGGGTCAACAACCCTCCGCCTGGCGATCTGGCGCTGTACGTTGAAGACCTTCGCGCGGGTCTTCGACTTCCGATTCCGGAGTTCGTCCGGAATCTACTTGATTACTACGGACTCTGTCCGGCGCAACTGGCGCCGAACTCTGTTCGTTTAATCATTTCTTCGCGCTGTTGTGTCAGCTCTTGCCGACCAACCCCGCGTTTCACTCTTCCGGGCTTTTTGTGCTCCGACCCCACCCTAAAGCCCGAGGGTGGTGGCTCTTCAACCCCCGGAAGGGTCTTGCTTTCATCACCGGTCTTCCATCGTCCATTCATGGTGGAAGAACCAATTTTTCTTTGTTTCCTCCTCTTCTCCTTGGGGCTTTCCTTCTCGCTGGGGTGCCCCGAACGAGGCCAACGACAACAGTCGGGTGGAGGCGGACGACCGGGAGGACTTCCACCGACTGAAGGATATGTCGGTACCGAAGCAGAGGGAGCTTGTTACCGAACAAGCTCTCTATGACGCCGGCTTGAGTCTGGTCCCCCGAATAGGTATCGCCCGATCCCCGGCTTTCTTTTTGTTCGGCTTTTGGTCAGCTTTTGGTCCAGCCTTTAACGTTCTTGTCGGTATTGCAGGGACACCCAAGGATGAGGCCGACGGATGCCGAGATTCGGCGGTTTGCCACGAGGAAGAGGCCAGCGTCGGGGGCCGGCCCTTCGCGCCCTGCAAAGAAACCAGCCCCAGCCCGCCGACCGTCGAGGCGTCGGCAACCGACCAGTCGGAGCCGGTCATGCCCTCGCGGCTCCGACGGTCCAAGCTGAGGAGAGGCCGACTGAGGAGGCGGCCGAAGGAATATCGGCTTCGCCGGTGCGGGTGGAGCCGGATGTGTTCGGGAAACCGAACATCGTCCGGCGGCGTCCGTTGGAGCAACGGGGGGCGCCGGGTCGAACTCCAGCGTCCCGTCGCTGCCAGTCCCGTCGGTCGGGGCAGCTGATCGGGGGAAAGCCCCGATGGAGCCCGCGGAGGAGGATAGGTCGGGGAGCCGCTCAATGCCTCCCAGCGCATACTACCCCGAGGGTGCGTCGGCGTTGGCCGACCACAACCTTGCGAGGAGGTTGTGCCAAGGGATCCTCCTCCCAGCCGACGTAGAGTCGCTGCGTCTCGGCAGGTGACCGAGATGCTGTCGCGGTTCTACCCGACGATGGTTGAGGTAAGCTTCGCATCACTTTTTCCTTTAACTTAGAAATTTTTCGTGTTATGCGATTCTGACGAAGCTTTTTCCATCGGCAGCTGATCTTCACAATGTCCGAACTGGAGGCCGGGTACCGAAGGTTCGGCAACGTTCGGGCAGCCTTCAAGGAGAAGTCGGCAGCGGCCGAGGCTGAGAGGGCAATGTTGGCCGACCAACTTCAGCAATCGGCCGACCGGGAGGCCAAGTTAGTCGACGAGGTCTCCCGGCTTGGGTCCGAACTCCGGTCGGCCAAGAAGGAGGCCAAGCACAAAGGTCGGGCCGTGCGTCGCCTTCGACGTGAACGGATGGTGCCACCGCCGAACTCCAAGGGGAACGCGAGCAACTTCGGGTCAGCCTGGAGAAGCTCGCGAAGCCGAAGAGGAGCTGTCCATCGCCCAGATCGACGCCGAAATGGCGAGGTCGAGGCGGAGTCGGCGAGCAGGAGTCGCCCGTGCTGAGGACGAGGCAAGGTCGGCGAGGAGTCGGCCGATCGGGCGGTGGAGGACTTCCGGTCCTCCGACCAATACCGGGAGGAGATGCTCGAATCGGGCTCGCCTCATACCGGGTCGGGTTCGAGGACGGTCGGGATGCCGTCCAAGCCTTGTACCCGAAGCTGGACGTCAGCCGCATCGTCCCCGCCTAGCCGAGGAGGAAGGACCGAAGGAGAAGGAACCGAGGAGATGGCCGACCAGCCGTCGGGAGGCGTCGTCGTGGAGGAAGCCATCCCGGAGCAGGTGCCGACCGAAGTTCCTTGCCGACTGAAGCCCATCCTTCGGCCGCCGACCCAGCGCCGCTATGGCCGAGACGCCGATCATCCCCGATCCTCCGTCGGTCGAAGAGATCGACTAGGAGGATGATCGGCCCTGCCGACTACTTTACTTTTTGTTTTTGAAAATACATGTAATCGGGCTTCGACCCGACTTTGTAATTTTTTTTCATCAATGAATGAAACTTTCTTTTTTCTTTCTTGTTTGTAATGCCGATTAGGCTGCGATGTCGAACTTAGTCGCTAACTTAAGCAAGTCCTAACTCACGTAAGTCGGTAGGACTTCGACAACTTGCGCAGCCCCGAAAGTAGAATGTGTCCGACTTTAGGTCGGCTTCCGATAGTCGAAGTCGTCAGTCGGGTGCATCTGTTGAGTCGGGGGCCGACCGAACCTGGTAAAGGTTCGGTAGTCGGACTTCCATAGATGCGTTAGTCGGTCGTCGCCGGCGCAGTGTCGGGGGAACGATAGTAAGTCGGGTCCCCATGCTCTGCGTCGGGTTCTGGTCTTCCGACAGACGGTAGCAAGCCGAATGTCTTCAGCCGGCCGTAGGTCGGTCGGCAAGTCGTGGATGCGACTAAGGTCGCGTCGTGTGATAGACGTGGTAAGCCGAATATCCCTCGACCGGCCGTAGCCTGGTCGGAAGTCGCGAGACAGTCGCGTGGGCTTTAGCCTTTCTTTGGTCGGGGCCCGATCGGCCTGTCGGCCGATGGTTTGCCGAAAATTCGACGTAGAAGGAGTATGAACTCCCGTCGCAACAGATGCATCGGCCTTTGTCAGGGGCGGATGTGTTGCGAAAGTCGAAGGAGTAACTCCCGTTCATAAGAGTCCGTCGGCCCTTGTGAGGGTCCGACGCATCGTCGAAGGGAGTGTTACTCCCGTCATTGTAGATGCGTCGGTGCCTGCAAGAGTCCGATTCGTTACCGAGATGAGGTCGTCGGTTTTAGGTGGATGCTAAGTCCACGTCAATACGTCGGGTTGACTGATGAGCCCGATCACTAGTCGAAGAGTTTAAAACTCCGAACTTTCAAACTGAACTTGTATTCCGACTATTGAATTACAAAATTCACTGATAATACAGCTTCAAGTTGTCGGCTTCCAAGTCGGGGAATGGGCTTCCCTCAAGGGTCTCCAGCCGATAGGCCTCGGCCGAAGTGTCTGCAACCTTGTAGGGTCCTTCCCAGTTGGGAGCCAGCTTTCCCTTGGTCCAAGGGCTTCGACACTTCTGCCTTCCTCAAGACCAGGTCGCCAGGCCTGAAAAGCTTGGTTGACCTTGGCGTTGTAGTACCGGGCGACCCTCTGTCGGTATGAAGCCATTCGGATTTGAGCCTCATCTCGTAGCTTCGGGGAGGAGGTCCAGGTCGGCCCTCCGACTCTCGGAGTTGTCTGGCTCTTGTACTGCTCGACCCTTGAAGATGGTAGGCCAATTCGAGCGGATCATAGCTTCTGTCCCGTAGGCCAACTGAACGGCGACTCTCCGGTCGGGACGCGGGGGGTCGTTCGGTAAGCCCACAGAACGGAGCCCAGCTCGTCGACCCAGAGACCTTTGGCTTCATTGAGTCGGGTCTGAGTCCATGGAGCAAGGTCGGTTGGTCACTCAACCTCACCGTTGGACTGTGGGTGCCCGACTGAAGTCAATCGGTGCCGGATGTGGAACCTGGCGCAGAAGTCTTGAAGTCTTGGTTGTCGAATTGCCGTCCGTTGTCGGTGATGATGGTGTGCGGCAATCCGAACCTGAAGATGATGGACTTTTGGATGAAGTCCTCCATCTTCCGCTCGGTGATCTGCGCCAAGGGCTCGGCCTCGACCCACTTCGTGAAGTAGTCGATGGCGACAACGATGAACTTCCTTTGGCCCGACGCTGGTGGGAATGGACCGAGAATGTCGACTCCCCACTGGCGAAGGGCCACGGGAGCGACAAATGGGAGCGATTTGGCTGGCCGGTTGGTGGCTGAATATTGGCATACTTTTGGCATGGCTCGCACCTCCGGACCAACTCTGCCGCATCCTTCTTCATGGTCGGCCAGTAGTAGCCTTGTCGCAGGACCTTGAAGGCTAGGACTTGCCCCCCAAGTGATTCCACAAATTCCTTCGTGAACCTCTCGGAGAGCGTAGTCGGCGTCGGTCGGCCCCAAGCACCTGAGCAAAGGGAGGGAAAACGACCTTTTGTAGAGTCGGCCGTCCATGATCACATATTGCGAGGCCGACCAACGGAGTCGCTTGGCCTCCACGGGATCTTCGGGACTGATCCCGTCGGTCAGGTACCGGACGATCGGGTCCATCCAACTTGGTTCGGACGTTAGCTGCTTGCACTTCTCGACAACCCGATCGATGACTCGAGTTGCTGGAGGATTTTCGACGAACGTCCGACCCAAAGAGTCAGTAGGCCGACGTTGCCAATCTGGAGAGAGCATCGGCACGGGCATTCTCCGTCCTGGGATATGGGAGATCTCGAAATACTCGAGGCGTGCCACGAGAGGTCCTTCACACTTCTGAAGGTACTTGATCATGGTCGGATCTCGCACCTCGAAGTCGCCCTTGACCTGCCCACGATCAGCTGAGAGTCGGAGAATGCCCGGAGGCTGTCGACGCCCAGCTCCTTCGCCATCCTCAAGCCAGCGAGGAGTGCCTCGTATTCGGCTTGATTGTTGGAGGCCTTGAAGTCGAACCGGAGGGCGTATCGGTGACTACCCCATCCGAATTCGTGAGCAGGAGCCCGGCCCCGCTTCCCTGAGCGTTGGAGGCTCCGTCGATGTGGAGTACCCAGGTGGAGATCGGGTCTGGCTCAGAGACCGCATCTCATCCCGGGTCTTCAGCTCCCGACCCTGGTCGGTCGTCGGGCATTCGGCGATGAAAGTCGGCCAAGACCTGGGCCTTCAGGGCAGGCCTTGGTCGGTACTGAATGTCGAACTCCTAAGCTTCATTGCCCACTTAGCGAGTCGTCCGGATGGTCGGGCCGGCGCAGTATCTGCCCTCAGGGGCTGGTTGGTGAGTACCACGATGGCGTGGGCCTGGAAAGTACGGTCGAAGCCGTTGCGCGGAGACGGTCAGGGCGAAAATCATCTTTTCTCTCCGAGTATCTGGCTTCGGCGTCGTGGAGCACTTTGCTGGTGTAGTAGATGGGCTGATGAGTTCGGCACTCATTTTTCCGAACGAGGCACCGAACTGATCGCCTCGGAAGATGTGGCCAAGTAGAGATACAAGGTCTCCCCGACCTGCGGCTTTACGAGCAGCGGCGGGGAAGCCAGGTACCTTTTCAGGTCTTCGAAGGCACTGCTCGCACTCATCCGACCAAGAGAAACCGTCCGCTTGACGCAGAATCTTGAAGAACGGGAGGCACCTTTCAGCTGATCGGGAAATGAATCGGCTAAGAGCGACGATTCTTCCTTCAGCTGTTGGACCTCCTTCTTGGTGTTCGGATGACGCATGTCGAGGATTGCCTTTATCTTCTCAGGGTTGGCCTCGATCCCTCTCTGAGAAACGAGGAAACCAGGAACTTCCCTGAGGTCACCCGAAAGCCACTTGGTCGGGTTGAGCTTCATTCGGTGTCGTCGAAGGGTGCAAAGGTCTCCTCGAGATCCTGAACATGGTCCGGGATCTGCGTGCTCTTTACCAGCATGTCGTCCACGTACACCTCCATGTTACGCCCGATCTGGTCTTTAAAGACCTTATTGACGAGTCGCTGGTAGGTGGCGCCGGCGTTCTTCAATCCGAAGGGCATCACCCGATAACAGTAGAGGCCCTTGGGAGTTACGAACGCGGTGTGCTCCTCGTCTTCAGGCGCCATCCGGATCTGGTTGTACCCGGCGAAGGCGTCCATGAAGCTGAGCAGTCGAAATCCGGACGTCGCATCCACCAGCTGGTCGATCTTCGGAAGTGGGAAGCTATCCTTTGGGCAGGCTCTGTTGAGGTCGGTATAGTCGATGCAGATCCTCCACTTCCCGTTGGCTTTCTTGACCATGACACATTGGCGAGCCAATCGGGATACGTGGATTCCCGAATGAAGCCTGCTTCGAGTAGCTTGTCCACTTCTTCGTCGATGGCCCTCTGCCTTCTTGGGGCGAAGGACCTTTTCTTCTGCCTCACCGGCTTCATCGTCGGGTCGATGTTGAGTCGGTGAGTTATCGTTTCCGGAGGGATGCCCGACATATCCGCTGCTGACCAAGCAAATATGTCGGCATTGCCGTCAGCAGCTCCGCCAGTCGGCGTCGTTCGGCGTCGGGCAATTGAGACCCGACCCAAACTTTTCTGTCGGGACTTTCTCCTATCAGGATCGCCTCGAGCTGCTCGGCGGGCGAACCCCGTTCTTCCTCCTCCCTTTGGTCCAGCTTGTCGATGGTCAGAGATCCTTCGTCTCTCGCTTTGAGCGGAGATTTGGAAGCATCGCGGGCGAGCTGTTGATCTCCGCGCATCTCCCGACTCCATTTTTGGTCGGGAATCGAATAAGGAGATGGTACGTCGAGACGATGCCTTGAGGGCGTTCAGTCCGGGTCGCCCGAGTATGGCGTTGTAGGCCGAAGGAACTTGGACGACCGCGAAAGTGAGGAAGACCGTGCTTTGCCGTGGTTCAGTGCCGACCGTCACGGCAGGGTTAATTCTCCCTCTGTCGTGACGGTGTCTCCGGCAAAGCCGATCAGGGGCACAGGGACCCTCCTAAGTCGGTCAGTTGACAGTCGCATTCGGGAGAAGGTCGAGTAAAACAAAACATTTGTCGAACTTCCATTATCAACAAAAATTCGTTTTACATCATAATTGGCTATTGTCGCCGACACAACAACAGCGTCATCGTGGGAGTTTCGATGCCCCGAACGTCGTCTTCTGTGAAGGTGATTACGTCGTCCGGGCGGCCTTTTCGTCGGCTCCCCTCCTGCAGACGTCCCCGGGCCCAGCCGCTTGGAGATCATGTTGATGACTCCGGCCGTCGGCTGGTTGGTCGCGCCTCTTCAGTCGGCTGGGGCGTCGATCGGCAACGGTTGGGTCGGCGGACCCTTCCGAATTTGCCGAGGTACCCCCGGCGGATGAGATTTTCGATCTCATCCTTCAACTGGATGCACCGCTCGGTGTCGTGGCCGTGGCTTCGATGGAACCGGCAGTACTTCCGACGGTCGAGGCCTTTTGCCTTCAGAGGCGGAGGCCGTCGCAGGTATTCCTCTCCCTCGATCTCCATCAGGATCTGCGCACGGGGAGCGGAGAGAGGAGTGTAGGAGTCGTACCTGGGACGCACCGGCCTCGGAGTCTGCTGCCGAGATGGCTTTTGGATTCGTCGGGGTGAGACCCGACTATCGGTCGGGGGCCTGCTTGGTTCGGCGGGCTCCCGACCTTTCTCCGCTTCTCCTTCGGGCCTCTGGGCTCGGCCAAGCGTCGGTCGGACGCTCCTTCGTCCGCGCGCATATACTTGTATGCGCGCTCCAGTAGCTCGGCATAAGTCCGGGGGAGGGTCTTGTCCAGAGAATAAGTGAATCGGGACGCCCTCAAGCCCCGCTTCATGGCTGAGACAGCCATGTCTTCGTTGAGGTCCCGGACCTCGAGCGTGGCCGCGTTGAATCGCGCCACGAAGTGTCGGAGCGTCTCGTTTTCCCCTGCTTGAGGGAGAAAAGGCTGTCCGACGTTCGCGGCGGCTTTCGGCTGGTGCTGAAATGGGCCACGAACGAGTGCTCGAGCTGCCCGAAGGAATGGATACTTCCCGATCGGAGACCGGAGTACCAGGCCCTGGCAGCCTTGCGGAGTGTGGCGGGGAAGCCGATGCAAAAAAGAGCGTCGGTTGCCCCTTGAATCGTCATGAGAGCTTTATAGCTCTCGAGGTGGTCGACTGGGTCGGTGGA
>NC_026001.2:12990518-13026782 GCF_000442705.2 Elaeis guineensis
ATTAAAAAAATTTCTCTCTGATCACATGGGTAATCTGAAGAGTCCCACTGGATGGAGACTCTACTGAAGAGTTCACTGGACGGAGACTCTAGAGAAGAGTCCACTGGACTTGAATTCTATCGTTAATGAAGGATTAATTAGTAATTAAATCACTAATTAGCTTAATTTGATTGAGCATTAAAGTCTGGATCAAGTCTGATTGAATTTGATTCAATCAGGTCAAGTTTGATTAAATTATGAGATGACCTAATCAGTAAGGGAGAAATATCCTAATTTGATCGGATCTATGGCTCAATTAATTTATTGATTTGATCAAGTTTAATAAGATTATAGGAGCCTAATTAGATTAGATTCATCATGTTTTATTTAGATCTAATTGGATTGGGTTTGAAAGAAATCTAATTGGTTAAATCCTAGAGTCCCAAATGAATAGGACTCTATCCCTTGCGCCACCTAAATTATCTCATGCCTTTTCTCACCATACAAAATTAGTTTGTATGTGAGAAAATCAAAAAATAACTCTTCTTTTGTCACCCATTAAGGATAGGAATTGGTTGGTTTTGATTTGAATTCAAATTGGTTTGAATTTCAACTTAAAACTTATCCATATCTTTTCACACATCGACAGTTTCTAAGGTGCCCATTGTGTATAAGAAAAAGAAGTTTTTTCAATTGATTTTTATACCTAATTTTCTCTAATAAGTCTCTCTTTAAGATAGATAAGGGTGAAAAAAGTTAGAATCAAATTGAAGTTCAAAAGAGTTTGAATTGCAACAAACTCAGTCCTTATCCTGTTTTATCTAGTTTATGCGACAATCATAAAAATACTATAATTTTGTGTGCTAAATGAAAAGAGCTTTTCACCATGAGATATCAAAGAGAAAGAGGGTCAAAACTACTTCTTTAGAACATGAGGATTGGGTGGGTTTCCTTTCTCCTTGGCATGAACAAAAGAGGAGACCGATCTCCTCTCGGGTGAGCGATCTAGAACTGTTTTAGGATTTTGGGTGAGAAAAACTATAAAGAAAAGAGTCTTCATCAAAGTTTTCTCCACCATCCAGCATCTTCCTCTGCTCCATCTTCGACATCAAAAAGATCCGAGGTGATCGAAGAAGGAGATCAAGTCAGATCTGCCATCAGAAATCGACTGCACGAGCAAGCACTCCTGCGGAGGACTGATCGGTCTGAGGGCTTCGTGTGGACCATCTGTAGAGGCGGATGCTTGTGCGACTGTGATCAATTAGAGAAGGACTTTCAGATCTATGATCTCGATCATAGAGTTCGACTATCCACACTCAGATATTGAGTTCGGAAACCCTAGAAGTGATAGATTAGATCTATCACTAATTGCTGTTCTTGTTCAAATGCTTGTAATTTTTAGATTTAGATTTTTATGCATATAAATTTATGTTATAAAATCTATTTATAAGAGTTTTAATATCAGATATTATACATGTATTTATAGATTAAATAGTTTAATCTAATATTCTTTCACTAAAAATTTTTAATGCATGCATGAAACCCCTGCAAGATCCTACAGTGGTATCAGAGACATGTTGCTTATAACATAAAATTATTTTTGCATATAATCTGATATTACATATATTTAGATCTATAATTTAATTTAGATTAGATCTGATATATGATATTTAGATTTAAAAATTAATTATAGATCTGATCGCACAAACTGATATAAGATTGTCCTGCTGTAATATTTATCTCTTACAATGCAAAGGTTGTCCAAATTTATGCTGATCTTTATATAATTGATTTTTAATTATTTAGATTAGATCTAAATAATTAATTTAACATCTGAGTAATATAGTAATTTGATTGGATAGATCCTCATAGCCGTCCGATCATAAAAAAAATTACGGTATCATAACTCTATTTGCCTAATTGATGGGATCTCTTATGGCATGTAGGGATGCTGCACGATCTTTTTCATGATGATGAACAATAAAAAAAAAATTTAAAATTTTATTTTAGATCTGAAATAATGTATATTATATCTAAAATTAATATTTTGATTATTAGATGATTGATTATGAAAATATTTTATAAAATTAAAAATTATTTTCAAACATCGAACCTGAACCTATGTCAACCCAAAACTTAATTGAGAATTACGTGATCTAGATTTGAGAATCAAAGATCTAAGGCATTAATTTCATAATTCATAGATTAATGGGTTAGCTCGAGTTAAGTCCATTTAACTGGATTAGGCCTAGAGTTAGAAATCATTGATAATGAATCATGTTAGTAATTGATCAAATCTAATTAAAAGTTAATTCTGATTGGATCAATTTTTTTTCTTGATCAATTTTAATAGATGTAGTTGGTCAAGTCCATATCTTTGATTAGACCAATATAAACTTTGATCGTAGCTCTGTGATCGAATCCAATTCTATAAGTTGATCAAATTGAAAATGACTAACCAGTTGGTGTTTATGATAAGTATGGTAGCTTTGATCGATGGTCATTAATTGAGAGCTATTCGCATAGATTGAGTCTATGTCAAGTTAATGACATATCCCTCCCATCGATCTCTCTTATCTGACCAACATGGTGAGTCATATTTTGATTAGATCACTTAATGATTGAAGTTGACCCATGCTAACTAGGAATTCAGTATGACTGATTTAGGTGTCCCTAGTTTAACTTATCTTGAGTTCTCTTTATGACTTGGTGAAATCAGTGGAAGGATTCATGACTGATTGACTGGATCAGTTAATATCTTATCTTCTTTAATCTAACTTGATGAAGTCAGTGGGAGGATTAAGATTAACTGATCAAATTTCTTTTCATCTCTTAATTCAACCAATTAAATCCTCTAAAATTATTAGGTCCCTAAAATGAAATAGTTATGGTGATAACTAGATCATAGCCTTCCATTAAGTTAGATGATAATGAGTCCAACAGTTTAGATGATCATTGGAGGCGCTACACGTCTGGTGCTGATCTGGTTGTCAGAATTATCATTCATAATATGTGGATTTAGTTGTGTCTTTCTGATGATGGTCAGGTTGGTCGAGCCACACTCAGGTCTGATTACTCGTTTGTCAAATATACTAAATTCTGATATGTTAATGGTTGGATCTAACCAAACTTTCAGGAAAGACGCCACATGCCTGCTAAAGAGGTATCTGGGGCATAATTGAATACTAAAATTATTGATGAAATAATTGGTTAAGAAACTACCCATGGGTGCACAAGGGTTGGCCGACCCACACTCGGGCCCATGTGCAATCTATGTGGATTCTAATACCTACTAAGAAATTAGTGTAATTTCTCGAGTTGAAGATAAAGGCTATCAATTCGAATAAAATAATGAGAGAATCTTTATACTAAAAATCATATATTGACAGATCTGGCATCCGAGGAGCCAGCTTCGAATATGCGTAGCATGGTCAGAGATACTTATCAAAAGTGGCTCAACGATCGAACTACGATTCGTTGCATTATGCTGGCAGCAATGAATAATGAATTCAGCCGTCGTTTCGAGAATGCTCAGCCACAGGATATGTTTCAAATATTGAATGAGTCTTTTGGCACACCCGATGATATTGAGAGGCACAAACTAGTTGTGCCATCTTCAATGCTCGAATGAGGAAAGGAGCGTCAGTCACCGGTCATGTACTGTACATGATCGAAATGATTGAGTGTTTAAGCAAGCTTGGTTTTTTTCTACATGAGCAGTTAGGGAAAGATGCCATTCTGAACTCTCTACCCAAGTCCTACCTCCCTTTTCTTACTCACTTTCGAATGACAAAGCTTGCAGTCAATTACTATGGTTTGCTGAGATTGCTGCAGAACTTTGAGAAGGATCACCAGCTTCAAAAGAAGTCGGTGAATATTGTGGAAAGGTCTTCTTTTGGAGGTCGATCCTTTAAGAAAGGAAGGAAGAACAAGAAAAGAGTGCAAAGTGCTAGGACACCCAAACCCAGTCAGACTAAGAAATCCAAGTTTGATCAAAGTCAGGCAGAATGCTTCTATTGCAAAAAGAAGAGGCATTGAAAGAGAAATTATCCTCAGTACATTACCTCCTTAGATCTGAATAGATCGAGAAAGAAGCAAGTTATTGCTAGACAAGATAATTATATGATAATACCTTGTAATTTTTTAATTTATGATTCTACTATCTGAGTATTAGATACCGAAAGCTCTTTTAATATTTATAATTCATTGCAGGATCTACAGGTCAGTAGAAGATTTGAAGAAGGCAAAATTTTTTTTAATATTAGAGATGGAAGATCAGTTTCAGTTCTAGCGTTAGAAATTATTATGCTTGTATTCAAGTCGAATATAATTATTCTTAGTGAATGTTACCTTTGTCCTTCCTTTTTACTGAACATTAATTTTGTAGGCTTCTTGGCTATATACGGTTATAAAATTTTAATAAAAAAATAATTTTAATATCATTATGAATAGTATTAATATGATGAATGGATAGCTTAACAATGATATTTATATATTGTCACAACCTGTTAGTATAATATACACATCGAGTAAATATCCTAGAATTAATGATGTCTCCGATATCTACCTTTGGCACTGTAAGTTAGGTCATGTTAACAAGAACAGAATAAATAGGTTGACACAAGAGAAAATCTTCGAAGTCAGTGATTGTGAATCACTTCCAACCTGTGAGTCCTGTCTTTTTGAAAAAATGATCAAGTTACCTTTTACTAAAAAAGATGAGCGAGCTAGTGAAGTTCTAAGTCTCATACATACTGATGTATGTGGACCGATGAACATCAGTGCCAGAGGTGGATATTATTATTTTATTATTTTTATAGATGACCTATCGAGGTATGGGCACGTCTACTTAATGACGCATAAGTTAGAATTATTTAAAATATTTAAATAATTTTATAATGAAGTAGAAAAATAAACTGAAAAGAATATTAAAATTCTTCAATCTGATCAAGGAGGAGAATACCTCTCCAGTGAATTTTTGACATACTTAGAAGAGAATGGGATTCTCTTGCAATGGACCTCTCCTGAAATTTCACAGCATAATAGTGTATCAGAAAAGAGGAATCAAATCCTGTAAGACATGGTTCGATCCATGATAGACTTTACAAGTCTGTCGATCTCTTTTTGGAGATATACACTCGAGTCAGCTTGTTATATTTTAAATAAAATTTTGAGTAAGTCTGTAAGTAAAATACCATATGAGATGTGGATAGAACGTAAGCCAGCACTCTCTCACCTAAGGATTTGGGGATGTCCGACTTATGTCAAACATCTGAAAATTGACAAGCTTGGAGTTGGAATATGTATTTTGATAAAGTGATCAGAACGTATGGCTTCATTAAGAATGGAGAGGAACCCTGCATATATAAGTGGGTTAATAACTCGGTAATAATATTTTTTATTTTGTATGTGGATGATATTATCTTAATCGAAAATGATATCCCTGTATTGCAAGAAATAAAAGTTTGGTTATCATCTCAGTTCTCCATGAAGGATTTGGGAGAAGCATCCTTCATCCTTGGGATGAAGATATATGGAGATAGATCTAAAAGATTACTTGGATTATCCCAGTCGACATACATTGATACTGTGCTGAAAAGATTCAGCATAGAGAATTTCAAGAAAGACTATCTTCCGATAGGCCAAAAAATTTTTCTCTCAAAGAGTGATTATCCGACAACTCCTCAAGAGAGAGAGCATATGAGTAAAATTTTATATGCTTCGACAGTGAGATCTATTATGTACGTCATGACATGTACGCGATCGGATATGACATACTCATTAGGGGTAGTGAGTAGATACCAGTCCGATCCAGGTAAGAACCACTAGAAGGTCGTAAAGACCATCCTTAAGTATTTGAGAAATACTAAGAATCAGTGGCTTATCTATGAAAAATTTGAATTAAAACTTGTAGGGTTTACAGACTCCAATTTTCAATCGGATCATGATGACAGGAAGAGCGTGTCGGGATATATTTACATCCTGAATAGTGGAGCAATTTGCTAGAAGAGTTCTAAGCAGCACACTGTGGTCGATTTTACTTGTGAGGCAGAATATATCGCGGCATCCAATACTGCGAAGGAAGCTGTGTGGTTATGAAAATTTATCAATGAGCTCGGAGTAGCACCCTCCTTTGATGGCTCCGTCTTGTTGTACTGTGATAGCACTGACACCATTGCTCAAGCCAAAGAACTGAAGTCACGTCAGCAGACTAAGTACATTCTACGTCGCTACCACCTGATCCAAAAAATCATGGATCAAGATGATATCGACCTTTAGAAGATAGATGGAAAGAAGAATTTGACCGACCCATTAACTAAAGTCTTTATGGTGAAGGAGTTCGAAGATCATAAAATGAAGATGGATATACGATACTGTGCCGATTGGCTTTAGTACAAGTGGAAGTTGTTGGAAAATGTGTCCCAAAGTCAATCGTCAGTCTATTGATGGTTGTGCTATTTGATATAATTGTATATAAATTAATTAATAAAATATTTATTAAGTATTTTTTCATCATAAGCTTTTACATCTTCTATATCGAACTTCTGTATTATGATGAAAGTCCTTAGGACTATTTTAAATCGATAAAAGAGGATTTATCGTTTAGTCCTTAAATGAGTTCGTGACCAAATGATATGCTATTACTAGGATAATAGATATATCAAGTATAGGTTGTTGTGTGCCATATAGATTAATTGTCCTCTTAACCAAGGAGCGTGGAGATGCTGGTATGGCATGCAAATGAAATGGAAGAGTAGATTTCACTGAGTGTGACCAACTTTGGAGCATTCTACTATCAAAAGTCACTCTAAAAGGATATGGGTATAAGTGTCCCTCCGACTTGAGATCACCATGGTGACTTGCAAGTAATTCACAGTGCTTTGGTGCTGAACTACCTAAATTTCTAATTTAGGATTGAAAAATTTCTAGGCACAGTCAAGTACTTGTGAAGTCGATACGTGAGTCAAGATAAAATTAACCACTCCAAGAGATTGGAGAGAATGCTTTGTGTTTTAATTTAGTAAGACCTTGGTCAGGACAATCCTTATGAGGAGTCACAGGATTTATCAGGTTGAGACACATAATGGAGTACCATTAAGAGTTGACAGTTTAAACTCTAAGTCATCCTAGCATCAAGGTCAAAATGATGAATTATATGGTAACTATATTCAAATAAGTTCTTGAGTGTTGCTTTCTATACATTTGATCTATCCGGATGTCAGGTACTATTGCTAGATGGTTACTCCGATTAGTACAGGAATCAGTTCTTGTACTATCGACTTAGGTTCGAACCTATAGGGTCACATACATTAGAAGTTTCTCTCCGATCACATGGCTAATCAGAAATGTCCCAATCAACGGAGACTCTGGTGAAGAGTCCCACTGGACGGAGACTTTAGAGAAGAGTCCTACTAGACTTGAACTCTATCATTAATGTTCGAACCTATGAGGTCACATACATTAGAAGTTTTTCTCCGATCATATGGCTAATCTGAAGTGTCCCAGTCAACGGAGACTCTAGTGAAGAATTCCATTTTATTTTTTTGGGCAAAATTTTTTTAGAAAAAAAAATTTAGTGAGAAATTTTTTTTTTGATGAGAATTATTGATGATAAAAATTAATTTTTTATTGCTAATAATGTTAATAACAATGAAATATCTCTTTTTCATCATAAATAAATTTTTTTTATTTTTTTAGTAGAAAAAAAATTTTTTGACTGAAATTATTGACAATGAAAATTAAATTTCTGTTACTAATAAAGTTATTAACGATGAAATTTTTATCATCGCTAATAATTTTTTTGGGTGAAATTCTTTTAGCGAAAAAATTTTTTTAGTAGAATTTTTTTTTATTTTTTGGCAAAAATTATTGGTGATAAAAATAAAATTTACGTTGCTAATAATGTTATTAATGATGAATTTTTTCATTGCAAATAATTTTTTTAGAGAAAAATTTTTTTTAGTGAAAAATTTTTTTTTATGAGAATTATTGACGATGAAAATAATTTTCTGTCGTTAATAATTATATTAGCGACAAAAATTTTCATCGCTAATAGTTCTACATTCAATGTACGTCAACTCGACGTTCCTTCATGCAAAATCCTTCCCCCCTCCCCTCTCCCCTCTCTCCTCTCCTCTTTCTCTCTCCCCTCTCCCTCTCCATGCTCTCCCTAAGCTCTCCTATCTCCCCTCTCCTCTCTCCATCTCCATCTCCCTCTCTGTGCTCTCCCCCCTCTTCCCACCGACGAGCCCCTCTCCACCATCATCGTTGTCGTCCGTCGTCCGCATCGCCGTCCACTAGAGGTAAGGTTCCAACCTTTTTTTTTTGTGTTGATCGGGCCACCGGGGGGCAGAGAGGGTTGCAGAGGGCGGCCGGGGGTGGCCGACGGTGCCACAAGGCTGGGGAGGGGGTCGGTCGGTGGGCGATCGGGGGCGAAACAGGGTCAGGATGGGGTCGGAGGTTGGCCGGGGGTGAGATGGGGGCGGGGAGGGGGCCGTGGGCGGCCGGCGGCACCACGAGATTGGAGAGGGGGTCGGCCGGCGGAGACAGGGCCGGGGATGGGGCAGTCGGAAGCCGGGGGCAAAACAAGGGCGAGATGGGGTTGGAGGGTGACCGAAGTGAGACAGGGGCGAGGAGGGGGCTGTGGGTAGCCGGCGGTGCCACGAGGTCGGGGAGGGGGTCGATCGATGGAGACGAGGTCGGGGAGGGGGCGGCCAATTGCCGAGGGCAAAATGGGGCGGGGAGGTGGTCGGCTGTGAAACAGCGACGCCACGGGGCTGCGGAGTGGGTCGGTCGGGGAGGTGATGGCAGGGAGGGGGTCGGTCGGGAAGGAGGTCGGTCGAGGAGGTTACAGCGGGGAGGGGTGGGTGATGGCGAGGAGGGAGGAAGGAAAGAGAGAAACGAGGGAGAACAAAAATAAAAAAATAAAAAATAAAATATTAATCAAATATTTTATTATTTGATTAATAAAAAAAAATCTACATTACGATCTGAATTGGATCGAGGTCGGGATCCAGATCGAGATCTCGATTCGGATTGGGATCCAGATCTGGATCTGATCAGGATCCAGATCCGAGTTGGAATCTAGGTCGCACGGGTTTGGAGAGGGTGGCAGTGCCACTGGGAGTGGCTCACGAGGGGGCGGGTGACGGTGGCTGCGTGGAGTGTATGACGGTGTGGGCGCCATGGGAGCGAAGGTCGCGATGGTCGAGTTCGGACGGCGTGGGATGTGCTATAGCTCCGGCGTCGTAGGAGTGGGGATCACGGGGGCCGAGTTTGGGCAGTGCGGGGTGTGCGGGGTGTGTGACGGCATCGGCACCATGGGAGCGGGGGTCGTGGGGGCCGAGTCTGGGCAATGTGGGGTGTGTGACAGCACCGACGCTGTGGGAGCAGGGGTCGAGTCCGAGCGGTGTGGGGTGTGTGACAATGCTAGCACTGAGGGAGCAGGGGCCATGGGAGGCCAAGTCCGGAGCTCGTTTAGAAAAAAAATATTTAGGAATAATACTATGCGATATAATTCTATTCATTAGAATATAATTTATTTTCTATTATTATTGTTCAATATTATTTTCATTTATATGTCAAAAATTACAGATATGGCATCAGGAGACAGACAACGACGTTCGCATTCGCTGTCTACCCCAGAGGCTGAGACACCTTCACCGATTTTCACTACCGCTCCAGCTCTGTCGCCAAAGGATCCTGCACTAACAGGTCCCAATGAGACGGGTTCGAGTGAGACAAATCCGAATGGTATTATTATTTTTTTATATAATAAAATTTGATTTTTTTTATTTGGATAGCTATCATACTAATGATTTATTTATTATTATTTCAGACTAGTCTCCACCAGTAGTGAGACAAGGACGAGGTCCATCAAAGAACCTCGCTCTAGAGCATTGGAGATACGAGCACTCGAGATAGTGTCTCTATATCGAGATACCATCCGACTACACCAGTCCTTTAGGGTATGGTGCGAGTCATGACAAATCGAGCTGGGCATCATATGCCACAGGTATGCCCCCGTGACGCTTTTCGATTGACATCACGTTGTACCGGCTCAGAGAGAAGTTTTCTACATCCAGTTATAGGTAAAATAAATTATACTATGAATATTTAATTAGCACGGTATTCTTCTAATATTTATTATTGACAGTATTTATTTGACATTATTGTTTTTGAGGATGATCGTGTGCGGTGAACTGTGAATGCTCATTTATCTTTGCATTTCAAAAAGTATTACCACCACATCCATCAGCATTGGTACCATGTGATGCAGGATCACGGGGTGGAGGCAGCGTGACAACGGCCCTATGACAGCATCACTATGGATGATTGGACTATCATATGTCGGCATTACGAGAATCCGACATATCAGGTTACACATCCAATTTTTTTTTTAGAGTTTAATAATTGAATCATTTATTCTTAAATTCAGTTTGTTACCTACTAATTTAACTGCTAACTATACAGAGAAGATGTGTCCAGAATGCTGCGAATCAGGCTAGACAGACTGCATCGTATTGTGGGGATTCGAGGTCGTTCGCTCATCAGATAGAGCAGATGGTAAGTAATTTTTAATTAATATATAATTCTCTAGTGATTTAAATATTTTTTAATTAATTATTCTCAAATTGCAGAGAGATGCTGTGAGTGGCGAGCTTTCAAGTAGGATCGATATCTACCAACGAATCCACCAGTAATGGTCAGGAGAGTGGACGATGGAGATCCAGGAGCTCTTTGTAAATTTTTTTAATTATTTTTTTAATCATAATTTGATTTTTAGTATGAAATTAAAATAGTTGTAACTTTAATTTTCGAAACCGTATGACAGACATCAGATCTCAACCTACCTCTAAAGGCTCGACCGCATCCACGATGACAAGATCTGTGATTAGGTGCCTAGTATGAGACCTTGTTATGTTAGGGGTCTAGGGTATGGGATCACTGCTTTCTTATCCTCACGCTCGTCCAGGACTGACATCCATGCTGCCTGCGATGCTCGGCTGGCGAAGGTGCAGAGGCAGGCTGAGCAGCGAGCTAAAAATTTGACTGCATACGTCGACGAATACCAGCAGCTCCAAATCTAGATGATAGAGTGGATAGCACAGATAGAGTAGATAATGCAACTGATGAAGCAGCAGCAGGTCGGTCCGAGCTCATCCGAGTGCTCTCCTTCTTCAGCCCATTCCTCTTCTACAGATGCCGATACCTGACGGCCTATTTGTGTAGCTTTTTATTTTTATTTTAGATCTCTTGTAATTTAATTTAATATAATAAAATTTATTTATAAGTTTATTGTTTAAATTTTTTATTTTTATTTTTTATTTATAAAAAATATTATAAATATAAATTAAATATATATATTCATAAATTATTTTTAAAAAATATTAATAAATTATTAGCGATAGAATTATTTTCAACTAAATATTAATCACCAAAAAATAAATTAATGATGAAAAATTGATTGTAGATAATTTTTTAATAAATTTAAAAATATCAAAATTTTATATTAAATTAATAGTGATGAAAATATATGTCAAAATTTGAAATATTTATGATATAAAATTTACATTGCTAATACTTTTTAAATTTGATTTTCAGAAAAATATCTAATTAAATTAATAGCAATGATAATATTTTCATCATAAATAATTATATTTATGATGAAAAATTTATATCAATAATTTTTTTTTAAATTTAAATTTTATAAAAAAATTTAATTAAATTAATAGCAATAAAAATATTTTCATCGCAAGTAACCATATTTATGATTAAAAATATACATCGCTAAAAAAATTTTTAAATTTAATTTTTGTAAAAATTTTTATTTAAGTTAATAAGAATGAAAATATTTTTATCACTATTAATTTAATATTTATTAGTGATAAAAATTTTCATCAAAAATTATGATATTTATGATGAAAAATTTACATCGCTAATACTTTTTTAAATTTGATTTTTATAAAAATTTTTAATTAAATTAATAGCGATGAATATAATTTATCATAAATAATTAATTTCATCATAAATTATCTTTTTTATGACTAAATTTTTTTATAATAAATAGTTTTTAAAAAAATAATTTTTTAATGATAAAAATCTTTCATCGATAATATTGATTATTTACGATGAAAATTTTTTCTATTATAAAAAATTATCAATGATGGTATTATTAGCAACTAAATTATACTACAATAAAATAAGTTATTAGCAATAAAAAATTTTCATCATAAATAATCAATATTCGTCGCTAATAATATTAGCAATGAAATTTTCATTACTAATATTTTATCGTAAATAATCCCATCATTAATAATATTTTATGATAAAAAAAAATTTATCACTAATAAAAGATGTTTACGATGAAAAAAATTGATGAAAAAATTTAATCTAAAAAAAGGTATTTATGATGAAAAATTTTCATTGTCATTATTTACTAAATTTTTAGCGATAAAAATTTTCGTCATAAAAAACTATTTTTGCAACAAAAATAATTTATCATTATTAATTTAACAAAAAATTATTTAAAAAAATTGAATAATATTAGTGATGAAAAAATTCATCATAAATAAAATTATTTATAATGAATATTTTTTATTACTATTAATTATATATTTATTGATAAATTAAATTATGTTAGTAAAATATTTTTAGCGATGAATATTTGTCAAAAATAATTTCATCGCTAATAATTTAGTCATTTTTTAAAAAAAATATTTATGAATATATATTTTAAATTTATATGTATAATATTTTTTATAAATTAAAAGATTAAAATAAAAAATTTACATAATAAATTGATAAATAAATTTTATTATTTTATTATATTAAATTAAAATTATAAAATATTTGAATAAAAAAAGTACATCAGTAAGCCATCAAATATCGATATTTGGAGAATTAGATGGAGACGGAGAGTGCTCAACGGAGCTCGGATCTATGATGGAGCTCGGATCGGCCTGCTACTGTCTCATCAACTATATCATCTGCTCCATCTGCATCATCTTCTCCATCATCTGGATCTGAAAATGCTGATAGTCGTCGACACATGCAGCCAACTCCTGAGCTCGCTGTCCATCGTTGGCAGCTTACTATCGATCCTTGACAGCCTACTATCGATCCTCAGCAGCCTGCCTCTGCACCTCCATCAGCCGAGCCTCGCATGCAGAATGGATGTCCGCCCCAGATGCACGTGAGGATGAAGGAGCAGTGATCCCATACCCTAGATCCCTAACATAACAGAGTCTCGTACTGAGCATTCGATCACAAATCTCATCATCTGTGGGTGCGGTCGAGCCCTCAGGGGTAGGCTACGATCTAATCTCTATTATACGATCCTGAAAATTAGAATTATAGTTATTTTAATTTTATAATAAAAATCAAATTGTGAATGAAAAATAATTGAAAAAACTTACAAAGAGCTCCTAGCTCCCCGTCGTCCACTCCCCCGATCGTCGCTGGTGGATATGCTGGTAGATATAGATCCTACCAGGAAGCTCGCCACTCTCAGCATCTCTCTATAATTTAAGAATTAATTAAAAAAATTTTAAATAACTAGAGAAGTATATGCTAATTAGAAATTAAAAATTATCTACAATGTGCTCCATGTGACGAGCAAACAATCTCGAACCCCCACAATGCGGCACGATCTGTCTCGTCCGATTCATTGCATTCTGAGCACATTGTCTCTGTAAAATTATCAATAAAATTAATAGATAAAAAATTTAATTTAAAAATAAATGATTATGTCATTAAACTATAAATTTTTTTTTAAATATATAACCTGATATGCCGGATCCTCGTACTGTCGGCATATAGTAGTCCAATCATCTATGGTGATGTTGTCATAGGGTTGCTGTCATGCTGCCTCCTCCCTATGATCCTGCACCACCCAATACCAATGCTGATGCATGTGATGGCGATAGTCCTTGAAACGCAATGATAACTGAATGTCGATGGTTCACCTCACACGATCCTCCTCAAAATCAGCGATATCAAATATACCCTGACAATAACAAATATTAGAAGAATACTATGTAAATTAAATATTTATAATATAATTTATTTTATCTATAAGTAGATGTAGAAAACCTCTCTCTGAGTCGGTAGAATATGACGCCAATCGAAGAGCGTCACGGAGGCATAACTGCGGCATATAATGCCCAGCTCAGTCTGCCATGGGTCACACCATCTCCTAATGGGTCTGGTGTAGCCGACTGATACTCGATCCGAAGATGCTGTCTCGGGTGCTCACATCTCCAATGCTCCAGAACGAGGTTCTCTGATGGACCTCGCCCTCACCTCACCATCAATGAGGACTCACTTGAAACAACAATAAATAAATCATTAGTATGATCCAAATAAAAGAATCAAATTTTATTATATATAAAGTGTAATAGTTAATACCACTGGGATCTGCCTCATTAGAACCTGCCGATGTAGGACCCTCTGACAGTGAAGCCAGTGCGGCAACGGAGATCGGTGGAGGTGCCTCAACCTCTGAGGCATCTGCAGGGAGCTATAAATGCGAACGTCATCATCTGTCTCTTGATGCCATATCTGCAGAAATTGAGATATAAATAAATATAATATTGAATAATAATAGTAGAAATCAAATAATATTCTAATGAACATAATTATATCGCATACCATTATTGGAAGATAAAATTGAATGAAGAATATAGATCTACTCATCAATATTCATTTCTTCCTCGATGTGTAGATCCTCGTCCGAATCACAGTAATCGATATATGTGTCATCTTTTATCTCATCATCATTTATGAACTGATCGTTACCCTCTGACTCATCAAGATTAAATATAAAATTAGCTTCAACTTCATTGGATGGAAGATCAGTCCTATTCAAAGGTGTCATTATAAGTTCTTGTTAGGATTTGACGCCTCGAGATTCAGCCCACATTGAGCCCACAGCGAGCTTCGCGGTGAAAAACAGAGTTCAACGAGACCAAGATCACTTGAAACGGAGCTCGAATGGAGGAGATACGAGCTTTTGAAGTCGGTACGAGAATCGAGGCGGTGGAGGACCGCCGGCGACCGGTGGCGAGCGGCAGCGGCGCGGCCGCAGGCGGCGGCGCACGGGACGCGCGTCCCAGGCCCGCGTGGGACGCAGGACCCAGGCCCATGCGGGACGTGCGACCCAGGCCCAGGCCCGCGCGGGACGCGCGACCCAGCGGCCTGCTGGCCCCTTGCCCTGGTCCACCGTGGACCGGGTGGTCCACCGTGGACCGGGTGGTCCACGGCGCGGTCTGTAGACCGCGTGGGCGTTTTCCACACGTTTCTCGCGGTCTACGGTACTATTCCATGGACCGGAGCGTGATCCAACGGCCTAAAAGGCTCCCGGTCTTGATCCGACGGTCCAGGGGTTTTTTGGCTTTGTTTAGGACTCCTAATCCCTCTCTAATCAAGGTTTAAAGCCTGTTTAAACCTATAAAAAGCCCTGAGATGAACAGAGAGAACAGGGGGGTTCGGTTTTCTCATCGTATAGCCGTACGAACCAGCATGGAGAGAGAGAGAGGCGAGGCTGCTGTGAGAGAAGGAGCAGGAGACTCCTGGACAGCGGTCGCCAGGCTCTTCAGGGGTTCAGGGGGGTCTCCAAGAGAGAGAGAGCTTTTGTGAGGGGAACTTCAGGTAAGAGAGGATTGGGTGTACAATGGTTGAGGGTGAGATCTCCTCTTGTAAAATTTTCTTTTCATAGTGAAGTTTGCATGCCCCGTGGAGGCGAGCCCTTTTGTGGCTGATCCACGTATTTTGATTGTTTTTTCTTTTGTTTTGTTTCTTCTTTCTTCCTGCTGCATCGTGTGGTACTGAAAGGATCTTGGGAGGTGGTGTCCTGGCCAGACATCCACCTAACAAGTGGTATCAGAGCAAGGCGGTACAGGGATGCAGATTGCAGTGGTGGTGAGCAAGACTGAAGATGGAGAAAACAGGAACAATCAAGATGGAGATCAACAAGTTTGATGGTAAGAGCAATTTCTCCTTGTGGCAGGCAAGGGTGAAGGACGTGCTCATCCAACAGGGGTTGATCGATGCTCTCTTGTGCGATGAGAAGCCGACCATCATGGAGGTGCGGGATTGGAAACGGCTACAGATGCAGGCGGTGAGTACCATCCGCATGTACCTGGCGGATGAGGTGGTGATCCATGTGCTGAGCGAGACTTCTCCGACGGTGCTGTGGTCGAAGCTCGAGGAGTTGTACATGGCGAAGTCTCTCACCAACACTCTTTTCCTCTGGAGGCAGTTTTACCAACTGCGGATGACTGAGGGACAGAGCGTGCAGGAGCATCTGAGCTACTTCCAGAAGATCCTCACCGACCTTCTCAGCGTTGGCGAGAACGTTGAGGAGAAGACCAGGGTGCTGGTTTTGCTGGCGTCGCTTCCTTCTTCGTACGAGTCCTTGGTGACTGCTCTTCTAGTGGGGAAGAGCACTATCAAGATGGACAAGGTCACCGCGGCGATACTCCAGAACGAGGTTCTCAAGAGGGAGAACCCAGCTTCGAGCTCAGGTGGCGATAGCTCAGCCTTGGTGGCTTCTGGAGGTACAGGAGGCGATAGACGGAGTGACAGGAGATCGCAACGAGGGCGATCTAAGTCCAGGAGGGACTTGAGCAAAATCAGGTGTTACCGGTGTGAGGAGTTGGGGCATCTAGCCAGAGATTACCCTCAACTTAAAAATCGGACGGTGGCTGCTGTAGCGACGGTCGGCAGTGATTCAGATGCAGATGTCCTGGAGATATCTGACGAGGTATCTACTTCTTCCCAGCAGTGGATATTAGATTCTGCATACCCCTATCATGTGTGTTGCAGAGAGGAGCAGTTTGACTCCCTGGAGAACAGTGAGGGCACTGTATATCTGCCGGATGGATCGAGCTGTGCGATCAGAGGCATTGGGACGGTCAGCTGGAGGACACATGACGGTGCAGTGAGGAGATTGGGGGAGGTCCGATACATACCCAATTTCAGGCGGAATCTTATCTCACTTAGCAGACTGGATTCGAGAGGCTACAGGACGGTAGCTGGTGGAGGAATCCTGAGGGTGCTACGCGGCGATAGGATTGTGCTGGAGGGGAAGAAGGGGAGCAGAGGACATTATTACCTGGCAGGGAGCCCAGTGCGAGGTGGAGCATCGGGAGCCAGGTGGAGCCCAGAGCGAGGTGGAGCTCCAGGAGGCGGATCGGGCACGAGACAGGAGACTCGGGAGGACGAGAGGCGACGTCGCAAGGTAAGATTCCTATTGCCGTAGGATGATGCCCTGAGCAGATCTCAGGTCAGGAGGAGCACAGCATACGATGGAGATGGGATCGAGCAACCTGGCTCGACTCTCATGTTTGCCCATCCATGATCAGCAGGCGATTGCCCCAAGGCATGGGGGCGAGGAGATCCAGAAGCTCTCGGAGTTTGGAGGAGGCCGAATATCGAGTCGAGGTGGAGATTGTTAGGATTTGACACTTCAAGATTCAGCCCATATTGAGCCCACAGCGAGGTTCGCGGCGAAAAACGGAGTCCAACGAGACCAAGATCACCTGAAACGGAGCTCGGATGGAGGAGATACGAGCTTTTGAAGTCGGTACGAGAATCGAGGCGGTGGAGGACCGCCGGCGACCGGCGGCGGGCGGCAGCGGTGCGGCCGCAGGCTGCGGCGCGCGGGACGCACGTCCCAGGCCCGCGTGGGATGCGAGACCCAGGCCCACGTGGGACGCGCGACCCAGGCCCAGGCCCGCGCGGGACGCGCGACCCAGCGGCCTGCTGGCCCCTTGCCCCAGTCCACCATGGACCGGGTGGTCCACGGCACGGTCTGTGGACCGCGTGGATGTTTTCCACGCGTTTCTCGCGGTCCACGATACTATTCCATGGACCGGAGCGCGATCCAACGGCCCAGAAGGCTCCCGGTCTTGATCCGACAGTCCAAGGGGTTTTTTGGCTTTGTTTAGGACTCCTAATCCCTCTCTAATCAAGATTTAAAGCCTGTTTAAACCTATAAAAAGTCCTGAGACGAACAGAGAGAACAGGGGGGTTCGGTTTTTTCATCGTACAGCCGTACGAACTAGCGTGGAGAGAGAGAGAGGCGAGGCTGCTGTGAGAGAAGGAGCAGGAGGCTCCTGGACAGCGGTCGTCAGGCTCTTCAGGGGTTCAGGGGGGTCTCCAAGAGAGAGAGAGCTTTTGTGAGGGGAACTTCAGGTGAGAGAGGATTGGGTGTACAAGGGTTGAGGGTGAGATCTCCTCTTGTAAAATTTTCTTTTCATAGTAAAGTTTGCATGCCCCGTGGAGGCGAGCCCTTTTGTGGCTGATTCACGTATTTTGATTGTTTTTTCTTTTGTTTTGTTTCTTCTTTCTTTCTGCTGCATCGCGTGGTACTGAAAGGATCTTGGGAGGTGGTGTCCTGGCCAGACATCCACCCAACAGTTCTTCATTAACCAAAATCTCAGCTAATGTTTATTCTTCTTGCTGAAAAGCTTCCTCTTCATGTAAATCTGAATTTTCATCCACCTCTAATCAAGTTGGTATGTCATATACATCTCTAGGTATTATTTTTTGTACAACATGCCAATTATCTCGATACTTTAGATCCTTCAAATATATTACTTGTTTCGCTTGAGTTGCTAATATATACGGCTCATTTTGGTTCATGTTCGTGCAAAATTTACACTAATAAATTATGAATCGATATGAATACCGATCTTTTTATTACTAATATCCCACCATTCACACTGAAACAAAAATACAAAATTACTGGATCTATACTTCAGTTCTATGATATCTACCAGTACACCATAATAATCAATCTCTTCTTTTTCTTCATATCATGTTGTAGCAATTCCACTATTCTAGGTCCGTCGTTGCATCTCAATCTTCCTTGTGTGAAATCTCATTTCTCTAATGATACAGGATGTATAGTGATTAACCCATTGATTGGGACCACATGCTAAATCGTATAACTCATCGGTCGCATCCACTTCTTTATTGAAATACTTATGTTTCGTCTACATCATAAGATAAAAAATTATATTGATTTAAATAATATTATTTATAAGTAAATAAATAACGTATTACTAATACAACTTACAAGATCATCAAATTATTTTACAAATTTTCTCCTATGTCGATCATCGACATACGTATTATTCTCTCTACATAGTATACTTTTGTGCTCACTGCAAGAAGTTATGATTTTTAATTTTATATCGACATGAAAAAAATTTTAAAAATTAAATAGTATGGTAAGATGATACTTAATAAAATTTTTAATTTCTTCATAATTATTTAGAATGTAAAAGTATGCTTTGGATAGCTCATTCATGTCCATAAATTCATATCTCATTGCACTAGTAAGTCGAACCATTTATTTAAATATAGATAACGTCGGTTCATTGTCACCCCATTCACGATCTGCATTACGATCTGTACTATTGAATCTTATTTCGATATTATCAAGATACATCGAGCAGAACGTGACACACTCAGTAGCTACATATGCTTCCACTATAGACCCTTCAAATCTTGCTTTATTATGCATATATTTTTTTAAGATGCATAAAAATCTATAAATAAAAATAAATTTAAATTTTAAAAATATATTTATATCTTATAATTGATATGACAAAGTACGTATAATTTTTTTAACTTTCAATAGGATACATTCATCGATAATGTACCAGTTCGATCAAAAGAGCTTCCTTTGGAAGATGAACAGCCAAATGCACCATAACATCAAAAAATGATGGTGAAATTTTTTTTTTAAATTACAAAGAATAAGTACAATATCCTTCTCTGATCTCTTAAGTTAATCTTCAATTTTTGACAACACAGATCTCGAAAGAACACTCCTAGCTCAATCATTATAGTTTGACCATCACCACCCAAATAACCACGTATGACCATAGGAAGCAAACATTACATCATCACATCGGAGTCATGATTTTTAATGTCAGAGATATTACCGTCGTTGTTTCTAACACACTGTGATACATTTGAAGTGTATGCATCAGAAAACTTTACGATTTTGAACCATCTACAAAATTTTTTCTTTTTCTCTCCAAACAGTGAATAACATGTTGGTGGCATAAAAAATCTCTCACCTCAATGAACTAAATGCAACTCTGATCGGATTCCCATTTTCTGCAAATCAAAACAAGCTTTTATACCATCTTTTATTTTTCTTAAAATATTCAATACAGTACCGATGATATTATCACAAATATTTTTTTCAATGTGCATTACATCCAGATTATGACGAAATAGTAGCTGCTTCCAATATGGTAGTTCAAAAAAGATGCTTCATTTCGTCCAATTCAGCTCAGCTTCAGTACGCTTCCGCTTGCGAGTATCCAATATTTTTCCAAATTGGACGTTTCCAATAACTTCAAGTTGTTCTAAAATTTTTGCTCCACTTAACTCCTTAGATGGCGGACGCCGATCGGACTTACCATCAAAATATTGATTATAACAAGTCCTCTAAGAATGATTAGCAGGAAGAAACCATCGATGACCCATGAAACATATTTTTCGTCCATACTTTAAATGTAAAGAGGATGCATTCCTATTGCATATTGGACATGCAAGATATCCTTTGGTGCTCCATCCAGATAAATTTTCATATGTCGAAAAATTATTTATGATCCGTAGAATCGAAGCATGCAACTTAAAATTACTTCGACTCACAGAATCATATGTCTGCACCCCATTTTTTTATAACTCCTTTAGATCATCAATTAAAGGTCATAGATATATATCAATTTTATTATCTGGTGTTTTCGAACCCAGAATCAATAGTGACATAAAAATAAATGGTTCTTTCATGCACTTCCAAGATGGCACATTATATACAACTAGCATCACAGGCCATATACTATAAGAGGTACTCAGATTGTCAAAATGATTAAATCCATCTGTCGCTCAACCAAATCGGATATTCCGTGGGTCACTCGCAAAGTGTGGATGCTTTGCATCGAAGTCTTTTCACACTAAAATATAGATCGGGTGGCTAAGTATGTTCTCCTCCGAAACCTACTGCTCATAATGCCATCTCATTTCTTCAGCTGTCTTTATGGATATATACAACCTTTGAAGTCTTGAAATCAATAAAAAATATCTCAAAATATTTTATGGTATCTTCTTTGCTTTCCTATTATCGATTTTGTATCTAGGCTCACCGCATTTCGAACATTCAGTTACTTGTTCGTTATCCTTATAAAATAATATGCAATCATTTTTGCAGGCATGTATAGAAGTATAGCCAAGTCTCATTTTTTGCATGTATATTTTTACTTTAGAATATGATTTCGAAAGTCTCTCTCTATCGAGCAGAGCTGCTTTAATCAATGTTAAAATTTGATCAAATGATTTCTGACTCCAACGGTTCACGATTTTAATATGAAGTAATTTTATCAAAAATTCTAACTTGAAAAATTTTATACAATTTGGATAGAGTGGCTCTCGTGAATCCCTTACAAGCTTTGCAAACTGTTCAGAAGTCCCATCTACCTCAAGCCGGATATTATGCTCATGATCAGAATTGCTTTCAGATGCAGCAGTATTCATGCATACATTTGAACAAGCACCTTGATGTAAATTATCTAACAATTCTTCAATACCACTATGTTCAACAGGTCCAACACCATTAGTACTATCATCTTCAGTATCGTCATCGTCGCACACCACTTCATTCGGATCATCCTCCCCATGCCATATCCAACAAGTATACTTCTTATCCATACCATATTGTAGTAGATGCTCCTCAACAAGTATTGTGTGACGATATATCAAATTGACACATCTCTTGTATGGACACTTTATCCGACTAGCACTGTCAGCCTTATGACGTGCAAAATTAATAAAATCTCGAACTCCTTTTCGATATTCAGGCAAAAAAATATCTCTAGTATTCATCCAACTTTTGTTGATGTTCATCTAACAACAAATACAAAATTATTAACAATCAAAATAAAGTTTAGTGATATTTTGGATCCCGATCTGAATTTCGGACTGAATCGCATTTTGAATTCCAGCTAAAATCTCGATCCTGATCCAGATCCGGATCACTTGATACAAAATGCATGATCTTATCCTTTTCAAATCATTACTAACAAGTGTGGCCCTATCCCTTTCAGAAAAGTAATAATCTCATTATTGTTATTAGTGGATATTTCGTCTCATTTTTGTAAGAAATTTCGACAGCATCTCCCCATGGTTCTCCAAGTATACAATGTGGATATGGTGCCTACGCACCCTATCCACCATATACTCGAAGAACAATGGACAGATAACTATTGAATACCATATAATAAAATAAAATATCAATTATTAACAATAATAATATTATTATTTTTTCAAAAAGCTCGAATACAGGACATCCAAGTTTTGATCTCAATGAAAATCGAAACTTGAACGGGAATCTACAGCTCAATGTAATTTCAATACCATCTTGGAACGTACATTCGAAAATGGATTTCTAATTTATCAAAAAAGAATAACTTTGTATTGAAATTTTTTCATTAGAAATTTCAATAGAATTTTTTTTAAAATAAGAATTTTTTTTTTACTTATAATTTCAACAGCATACAAAATAGCACATAAAATAATTTAATCATAACAAGTAACAGTAATGTGCATTGTGTTAGTGAAAAAATAATTAGTCAAATAATTAAATAATTTTAACAGTAACACTAAAAAAATAATATACAATAATTATAATAATTTTAGCCCGGCCCGATCAGGCCCGACCCCGACCCGACCAATCCCAGCCCCACCCGACCTGCCGGACTGCCCCGTCCCCATCCCCGGACCCATCCCCAAAGGCCCCGACCTGACCTAGAACCGACCCGATCTGGACCTGACCCCGACCCGACTCGACCCGTGCTCGACCCGACCCGAACCCGACCCGACCCGACCCCAACCCAACCTGACCCAGCCCAGTCACGGACCCAACCCACCCCAGCCCGACCCGACCCGACCTGGCTCGACCCACACCAACCCGGCCATGCCCAGCATGACCCGAAAACGACCAGGCCCGGCCCGGCCCCATCACGGACCTGGCCCGACCCAATCACGGACCCGATCCGGTCCGGCCCCAACCCGACTTGCCCCATCCCGGCCCTGTCCCTGGACACATCCCTGAAGGCCCCGGCCCGACCCAGAACCGACCCAGCCCGAACCCTACCAGACCCGACCCGCCCAATCCTGGCCTGACCCGCCCCAACCCAACTCGGCCTGGCCCAGCCTGGACCCGACCCACCCCGACTCCACCCGACCCGCCCCAGTTTGTCCCTATCCGACTCTACCCGACCCGCACCAACTCAGCCCGGCCCAGCCCTACCCGAAAACGACCAGGCCCAGCCCGGCCCCATCACGGACCCGAGCTGACCCTGCCCAACCGGGCCCGGACTCGGCCCGGCCCGTATCGTACTCGACCCGACCCGAACCCGACCCACCCCGCCCCGCCCCAACCTGACCCAAACTGGACCCGACCCGATCCGGCCCAGTCACGGACCCGACCCACCCCAACCAGACCCGACCCATCCCGACCCGAACCTGCCCCAACCCGGCCCTAACCCGACCCGGACTAGACCCGACTCGACCCAGCCCAGTCACGGACTCAACCCACCCCAACACGACCCCACCTGGCCAGACCCGCACCAACCTAGCCCAGCCCATCACGACCCGAAAAAGACCAGGCCCGACCCGACCCCATCACAGTCCCGACCCGACCCAGGCACGGACCCGACCCGACCCTGCCACGCCTCGGACCCGGACCCGAACCCGGACCCGACCATGGCCATGGCCACGGCCCAGCCCCGCAGAACCCCATCTCCGACCCGTCGGCGTCGGACTACCGTACTTATCCCCGACCCTGACCCACCGGACCTGGCCCGCAGGCCCTGTGGCCCCGGCTAACAGGCACCGCAGCCCCAGCCCCCAGGCCTCGCTGCCCCGGACCGCAGGCCCCACGGCCTCGGACCGCCGTCCCCAACCCCAACCCACCGTCCCGGCCCCGACTCGAAGGCTCCGACCAGCCGGCCCCGTCCCCATCCCCAGCCCCAGCCCGAACTCCCCCAAAAAAAAAGGAATAAGCTCACCTCGACGGCGGCGATGGCTTTGAGGATGGCGAAAGTGATGGTGACGGCGGAGCGAACAGCGACAGTGGCCGGACATGGGGAGAGATGCGGGATGCCGGGGGGGAGGGAACACGAGAGAGAGAATGTCGAGTGAGGGTGGGGGGAAAAAATAGATTTCACATGATGGGACACGAGGTATTAGTGACGAAAATTTTTGTTCCAAATAATTTTAAAAAAAAAAAAATTTGTGACAAAAATAAGCTTTTCGTTGCTAATAACCTAACTAGCGATGAATAACTTTTCATCGCTAATATTTTCTACCAAAAAAAAAATTCACTGAAAAAAAATTTTCTCAAAAATTTTTATCACTAATAATTTATTTTTATCATAAATAATTTAAACAGAAAAAAAAATTTTGTGACAAAAATAAGCTTTTCATCGCTAATAACTAACTAGCGACGAATAACTTTTCGTCGCTAATATTTCTCGCCAAAAAAAATAAATTGCTGGGAAATTTTTTTTTCAAATATATTATTTATGATGAAAATATATTATTTCATTGCTAGTAGTCTCAAAGTTTTATTTACGATGATTATTTTCATCGCTAATTACGTTATTAGTGATAAAAATTTTCTTCCATCGCTAATAATTATGAAAATTTTTTTTCTCATTTATAAGTTTTTAATAAGTAATTATATGATGCTCACATGATAAAATTTGTTTAGATCTAACTGATAAGATAGATGGCAGGACCATATTGATTCACTGAAAGTGAGTTCAAGGATTTGACTGTAAACTTTTTAACTCAAGACTTCCTATGAAAAATAAAGATATTTGAGAGGTCAAAAAATAGAACTAGACCTCTTTAGCACCAGAGCCTAGATATGGGGTACAAAATTTTTTCTTGATCTACTACTATATCACTCTTTTTATTTTAATTTTTATCATAAATATATAAATATTTGTGACATAATATTATCATCACAAATAATCTATAATTTTAAAATTTTTAAAATTTTTATTTTTTTACACAATATTAGTGATAAAAAAATTTTATCATAAATAAAATATATTTGTGACAAAAATTTTATTTTTATCACCAATAATAATCATTTACGATGTATTATTTTCATCACCAATAATCTATAATTTTTGACTTTTTAAAATTTTTTATTTTCTCTCAAACATTAGTGATGAAAAATTTTTATCATAAATACTTAAATATTTATGATAGAAAATAAATTTTCATCGAGAACATGTCTGTATTTATGATGTAATATTTTTATCATAAATAATTTATAATTTTTGAATTTTTAAATTTTTTTATTTTTTTCACATATTAGTGATAAAAAAATTTATTATAAATAATATTAATTTGTGATAAAAATTTAGTTTTTATCATCAATATGCTATTATTTATGATGTAATATTTTCATCACAAATAATCTTTAATTATTGAATTTTTAAAATTTTTTATTTTTTTTAAATATTAATGATAAAAAAATTTCATCGTAAATAACATGTATTTATGATAAAAATTTAATTTTCATTGCAAATACTTCCATTATTTATGATGAAGCTATTTTTGTTAAAATAGATTTAAAATTATTGTTAAACTATTGTTAAACTATTTTCAAACTAATATTTGAAAATTTAAAATTAAAATAAATATTTTATTATTTACGATGATTAATTTTATCATAAATAATTTATATTTATGATAAAATTTTATTTTCATTGCCAATATAAAGATATTTATGATAAAAATTATTTTTATCATAAATAAATAATTATTAATGATGAATTATAATTTTTATCATAAATATCATTATTTGTGATGAAATATATTTTCATCACAAATAAATTCATCATAAAAAGTGACATTTCTTGTAGTGTAAATATTAGCAACAAAATTTTCATCGCTAATAACTATTAGCGATGAATTTTTTTTGTTACTAATATTCTATTTTGTTGTAGTGTACTATTTTGAATACTTCTAAAAGCCCCCAGAGGATATCATCCTCCTCTAAACCAACTACAATGATCCACGCAACAATCATCTCCTCCCCCCCAAGACCTCACAGATCCTGTCCTGATTGAATCGTTGAATGTATCCTCGACTATTTTCCCTCCTTCTAATACCCGAAGGACGTATAGCCACCTCTCTAGCATACCATCGATCACTTGATCTGCAACAACCCCTTGGATGCCTCTTCTTAACACCAAACAACCTCATATCGCTGTCTTTCTCCCCAGAGATCCTCACTACAAGAAAAGAGAGTTTTTGCGATAAATTTATTGGTGATAAAAATATTTTCATCGTTAATAAGATTATTTACGATAAAAAATTAAATTCATTGCTAAAAATAAAATATTTATGATAAAAATTTATTTTCACCATAAATAGCTTCATATTTATGATGAAAAAAAAAATTATTGTAAATACCTATTATTTGAGATGATATTAATCATCATAAATAATAAAATATTTATTTTAATTTTAAATTTTTAAATATTAGCAATGAAAATAATTTTATCATAAATTATTTGTGATTTCATTGTAAATACTGGTTATTTACGATGAAAAATTTTCATCACTAATATTTGAAAGAAAATAAAAAAACTAAAAAAACAAAAAATTACAGATTATTTATAATAAAATATTACATCATAAATAATAAAGTATTGATGATGAAAATTAAATTTTCATCATAAATACCTATTATTTATGATAAAACTTTTTCATGGCTAATATATGAAAAAAATAAAAAATTTAAAAATTATAGATTATTTATGATAAAACTATTACGTTGCAAATACTTGAATATTAACAATGGAAAGTCATTTTTCATCATCAATACTCGAATATTTGTGATGAAAAATTTTCATTGCTAATATTTAAAAAAATAAAAAATAATAAAAATTTAAAAATTATATATTATTTATGATAAAAATATTACATCATAAATACTGGAGTATTGGTGACAGAAAGTCATTTTTCATCACCAATACTCGAGTATTTGTGACGTAATATTTTTATCACTAATATTTAAAAAAAAATTATTGATAATACGTAAAAAAAATAAAAAATATAAAAATATAAAAATTATAAATTATTTATGATAAAAATATTTCATTATAAATACTAAAGTATTGATGGTGAAAGTCAATTTTTCATCATCAATACTCATTATTTGTAACAAAAAATTTTTGTTTCTAATAAGTATTTTTCATCGTCAATACTCACCATTAATACTCAAAAATTACAGATTATTTATGATAAAAATATTACATCATAAATAATAAGTATTGATGATAAAAACTAAATTTTCATCATTAATATCAATTATTTATGATGAAAATTTTTTATCACTAATATTTAAAAAAAATAAAAAAATTTAAAAAAATATAAAAATTATAGATTATTTGTGATAAAAATATTACATCATAAATAACTTAGTGTTTGCGATGAAAATATATTTTTCATCATAAATAGTCTATTATTTATAATAAAAAAAATTAAAAATTGATCATTATTTGCGATAATACTTTTCATCTCTAAGTTTCTCTGAATTTGTCTCATTACTCAATTTTGCATAGGTTGTTGGTTCTATGGACCGACAAAGGTCATAAAGTACAAAGATCTTGTATCTGCCCAAGAACATAGAAAGGAGATAATACTAGATCTTTATATGTTAAAATATAATCTATAAAAAAGTTATTCATATGGTACTTGATCTTTATACATTAAAACATGATACTAGATCCCAGTTATTTATGATGAAAAATTTTTATCACTAATATTTTAAAAAAAATTTTAAAAATTACTGATTATTTATGATGAAAACTAAATTTTCATCATTAATATTTTTAAAAAAATAAAAAATTTAAAAATTATAAAAATTATAATTTTTTTATGACAAAATGCTAGAAACATCGTAAATACTTCATATACTTAAACTTCTAACTGTATAAAGAATAAAATTTTATCAACTATTCGATGGACTAAATTGTGCATATACTTCTAAACTGTATGTGGAAGGCCTTTGCTGGGTCCTTTAGTATTATTTTTCAAGAATGCATTCATGGTCTTAATTGATATGCGATGATTGTTTGTCACAGATACTCTCTAACTAGCAAAACTCTTATTATTGCTATCCAGTTCAAGATTTATCCTAAGGTTGATATACTCTTGAGCATGTATTATCCTTTCTACTATGCTTCTTTTACATAGGATCTCAAGGGTCTTAGCTGCTCGTAGATTAAATTTGTGTTCGGATGTCTATTTAAACCTTTCGATCAACTCATGGCAGTGTTGCCACCAAAAAAGTAAATCTAATTAGTTATATTTTTTAATTATAAATTATATTTGATTGTTAGTTAATAATCTAATAAGATTATTAACGACTAAAATTTAATTTTCATCATAAATAAATTTTTTTACGAAATTTTTTAAGAGGAAAAAAATTTTTAGTGGAGAATTTTTTATTTTTTGGTAGAATTATTAAAGATGAAAAATTAGTTTTTGTTGCTAATAACATTATTGATGATGAATATTTTTCATCGAAAATAATTTTTTTATTTTTTGGAGGGAATTATTAGCGATGAATATTATTTTTCATTGCTAATAAGATAATTAATAATGAAATATTATATTTTCATTGCAAATAATTTTTTAAAAAATGGGGTTAATTTTTTTTGATGGAAATTATTAGCGACGAGAATTATTTTTCTGTCGCTAATAATGTTATTAGCGACGATAATTTTTTCATCATAAATATTTTTTTTGTGGCAAAATTTTTTTATCGAAGAAATTTTTTTGGTGGGAAGAGAATTTTTTTAGTGAAAAAATGGAAGAAATTTTTTTTGGCTAGAATTATTAATGATGAAAATTATTTTTTCATCGCTAATAAGGTTAGTAGCGACGAAAAATTATGTTTCATCGCAAATAATTTTTTTTTGATAAAATTTTTTCATCGAAGAATTTTTTTTGAATTATTAACGATAAAAATTAATTTTTATTGCTAATAATATTATTAGCAATGAAAAATTACATCCCTAATACTTCTACTTTCAATCAACATCAAATCGACGTCTCTTCACACGAAACCGTGCGAAACCCTTATTTCCCCCACCCCCCTCTCTTCTTTCCCTAATCTCTCTCCCTCTCCCTGAGCTCTCCTCTCTCCATGCTCTCCCCTCCATCTCTTCCCATCGGCAAGCCCCTCTCCACCACTGCCATCCGCCGTCCGATCGAGTCCACCGATCGCACCACTCGCCGTCCGCCATTCGTCGGAGGTAAGATTTTCAACCTTTTTTTTTGTGTTGATCGGGTCACCGGGAGGTGAAGCCATCCACTGGGGGGGTTGGGTGCTGTGGGCTGCTGGTGGTGGCATGGGGCCAAGGAGGGGTCGGTCGGCGGGGAGGGGGCGAGATCCAAACGAGGGCGGGGCGAGGTGGAATGGAGCCGGAGGGGGGGATGGGGCCAAAAAGGGGGCGACCGATGGTGATGGAGATGGGGCCGAAGAGGTGGTCGGCCGACGAGGAGGTTGTCGGCCGATGGGGAGGGGTCTGGGGTGTAGGCACATGGGATGGGGTGGGAGGCGGGATGGGGCCGTGGAGGGGTCGACCGGCGGCGATGAAGATGGGGTCGGGGAGGCTGTCACCGATGGAGATGGGGCCAAGGAGGGGGTGGCCGGCGGTCGGGGAGATGGGGCTGGGGAGGGGGCGGCAGCAAGGAGGGTTTGCACGATGGGGAGGGAGGAAGGGAATAGAGAAAGGAAGGGAGAAAAAAGAAAAAAATAAAAGAAAAAAATTTAAAAATTAAAAAAATAAAAAATAAAAAATAAAAATTAATCAAATATTTTATTATTTGATTAATAAAAATAAAATTTGAATCACGATCTGAATTGGATCGAGGTCGGGATTCGGGTCGAGACCTTGATTCGGATTAGGATCCAGATCGAGATCTCATCCGGGTGGCGCAGGGTCTGTGACAGTGCCAACACCGTGGAAGCGGGGGCCGTCGGAAGCCAAGTTCAGACAGCGTGGGGTGTGTGACAGCACCGATGCCGGCATCGTGGGAGCGGGGGTCGCAGGGGTCGCAAGGGCCGAGTTCGGGCGATACGGGGTGTGTGACGATGCCGGCATCATGGGAGCAGGGGCCATGGGAGGCCGACTCCGAAGCTCGTTCAGAAAAAAAATTATTTAAAAAAAATATTTTTAGATAAAAAATATTTTAAAAAAATAAAAAATTATAAAATAAAATTTAGATTAAAAATATTTTAAAAAAATAAAAAACCATCGAGTCCTCGAGATTAGGTTTCGTGTTATTATTTTGCATTAATATTATTTTGCATGCTCAATTGCTTATAGTTTATTTTATATTTATTGTATAAATTTATTTTATATTTATTACATACTTAACTATTTATAATTTTTTTTATTATTATTTAATATTATATTTATTTATATATCAAGAATTGTAAGTATGGTATCAGAAGACAAACGACGATGTTTATGTTCGCTGTCTACCTCGGAGGCTGAGGCGCCTTCATCGATTTCTACTGTCGCACCAATTTCATCATCAAAAGATCCTGCACTGGCAGGTCCCAGTGAGATGGGTTCGAGTGAAGCAGGTCTGAGTGGTATTATTATTCTTTTTATATAATAAAATTTAATTTTTTTAATTTAGATAGCTATCATATTAATGATTTATTTATTATTATTTCAGGTCAGTCTCCATCGGTAGTGAGGCGAAGGCGAGGTCCATCGAAAAATCTTGCTCTAGAGCATTGGAGACATCTAAACTTTTTTTTGAATTTAATTATTAAATTATTTATTCTTAAATTAAATTTATTATCTACTAATTTGACTGATAACTGTACAGAAAAGATGTATCCAGAATGCCACGAATCGGACGAGACAATAATGGTGGAGCGATACGTCGACGACTATCAGCGCTTTCAGATCTAGATGATGGAGTGGATGGTGCAAATAGATCAAACGATATAGCTGATGAGACAGTAGCTGGCCGATCCGAGCTCCGTCGAGCGCTCTCCATCTCCAGCTCATTCTTCAGATATCGATATTTAATGGCTTATCGATGTATTTTTTTATTTTAAATATCTTATAATTTTAATTTAATATAATAAAATAATAAAATTTATTTATCAATTTATTATATAAATTTTTTATTTTAATTTTTTTAATTTATAAAAAATATTATACATATAAATTTAAAATATATATTCATAAATTTTTTTTAAAAAATATGACTAAATTATTAGAGATGAAATTATTTTTGATGAAATATTCATCATCAAAAATATTTTACTAATATAATTTAATTTATCGATAAATATATAATTAATAGTGATGAAATTTTTTTTGTTGCAAATAATTATTAGCGATGTAAATTTTTATCAGAAATTACCTTATTTGTGATGAAAATTTTCATCACTAATATTATTTAATTTTATTTATTTTTTATTAAATTAATAGTGATGACTTATTTTTGTTGTAAAAAATCTTTTTTGCAACATAATTTTTTCATCGCTTAAACTTTTTAAATTAATAGCGACGAAAATAATTTCATCACTATTAATTTTTTTATTTATCACCAATGATTTTTTCATCGCAAATACCTTTTTTAGATTAAATTTTTTCATCTTATTTTTTTAACGATGAAAAAAATTCATCGTAAATATCATTTATTAGCGACGAAAATTTTTTTTCATCATAAAATATTATCAACGACGGAATTATTTACGATGAATTATTAGTGACTAAAATTTTATCACTAATATGTATTAGCAACAAAAATCGATTATCAGTAACAAAGTTTTCGTTGCTAATAACCTGTTTTGTTGTAGTGCCTTATCGCCAAACCTATCATACACCCAGCCTTGCCACCAAGACCGATCAACAAATCTGCTACCAAAACCTTCCACCCTAGAAAACCCCTTTCTGTCAATCCTCTCAGCCTCCACCTTCAACCTGCTGCTCTCAGTTGGTCAAATCATAGCAAAAATGAAGGTTGATCTGAGATATACCATAGAATAGATGTGTAGATTTTTGATTTCATCTTATATGACTTCTTCTACACTTTCACACTCTACCATGCTCTGATATCATATTGAAAAACTACAATCTTAGGCATCGCTCAACCCGCAATGCCCGTTGATCCCACATACGTTGCTCTGATACCTCCTGTTGTGAAAACCCCTAGATCACCCACATGGACCTGGATATTACTCTAAAAAACCTAAAAAGATATGTGATAGATCTATACACTTGAAGGCAGCAACCATAGATCCACCACTCGAATCTGTGATGGGGCACCCGCCTTTATGGGCTTGAGGGAGGCACCCCCTTCTTTTAGGGCTTCATCGAACCTGGGGCTGCCACTTTAAAGAAAGAGAGAGAGAGAGAAGAGATGAGGGAGAAAAGATCTATATTTCACTTCACCATGAAACCCTAATACAACCTATTTATTTATATACATAGCTAATAAGTCTGACCAAAAACTCCTCTAACTAACTCAATACATCCCATAGACTTATCCCTAGTCCAAATCTTGAGTTAGTCATCTTAGGACCTCACAAACCAAGGCCCTAAGCCTTAAGATCAAAACCTGACCCCAGACTAAAACAAACTTCCATACACCTTCAGCCCGTACAAACTAGATCGGTTCAACTGAGATTAAGTCGATCCAGTTCTCAGCAATCTGCAGAAAACCTGAATGATGTACTTTCTCTCTTGTTCCTAGTTAGCCGACTCAGCTGGGACTGAACCGACCCATCCAGATTGAGTCGGCTCAGTTTGGCACTGAATTGACTCACTTTTCATGCCATGCCAAAACTCTGCTATGTCTATCTTTCTGACATGCCCTGCGATTTGGTCGACTCATTTTCAGACTGAATCTACTCAATACCCTGAAACTGCTCTTCCATTGCAGTCTTCAGCTCTCCCTTGGTATCTCATTTCACCTTATGTCTCCAGGATTCAAAGCTCCAACAAAGTCCCTCGAAATCTTTGCTCCCTAAACCTTGAGCCCATGGACGCTATGCACCGCCTCCACCCTAGGACAACTCCCATCCTAGTCCTAGGATCCAAATCGATCTTAGAATTTCAAAGCCAACATCTTGACTCCTCTTATGGTCTTCTAAGGCTTGGGAGCACCACATAAACTCCTACAAGAGAGATGGAGAGGCAAGTAGTCCACCCCTCTATCGTCGCATAGGAGAGAGAGGGAGAGAGAAGAAAGAAAAGAGAGAGGAAAATAAAGAGAGGCAGAGAGAGATAAAGTGAGAGGGAGGAGGAGAGTGATAAAGGGTTCAGCCTCCACTAGTGATATGGCCATGCTCTTGATGCACGGCGGAGGGTAATGGTCTACTATCGGTTTTGATGGGAAAAAGGTGGAGAGGGGGTAGTCAGCCTAGCCATTGATCGGGCAGCATAGTGACGCTAGCGGGGGTCAACATAAGTAGCTGCTGATGGATCTGGATCCAACTAATCAGAAATGAATGATAATACATATAAAATCACTATTGAATAAAAAGATTTTGCTCGATGATATTTGTGGTATATATCTCTTTTGAATAAGATGAATGTATGACGATAGATGATATATATTTATACATGCGTGTGTGTATCAGTTTAATTGAGCTATACTAGATATTTGATATAAAATTTCATTATTTTTATATTTTTACTTTGGTATTGTGTATTTATTATTTTATTTTATATACATTGGTGTGTTTATGTAAGGATTCTTAGTGAATTGTAAAGCTCATGCTATTCTACTAATTTTTTTTCAAAGCTATAAGATGCTTAGTCTCGAATAAATTGGGCATAGGGGTCAAGCAATGGAATAACCTGCTAGTTTATTTTTTTGATATCAATGAACGTTCAAAATTTTGCAATTGAACAATTGTTGCTATTTGACAATGATGAATCTATTTGGTTGGATTATTGTGGTTATTATATATTTGATTTAATTTATAGTGCAACTAAAACTTTGTTCATTTGCAAGATCTCTGTGGCCCACTATTCCAGGTGTCATGCGCTCATCTCTATGAGACTGTTCACGTGGTCATGTGATGTAGTCTACGCAGGGTATTAGTTCTGGTGGTAACAAGAGTGCGAGCGACATGTTGCAGCTAAGGTTGCAAATGGATCGGGTTGACCTATGATCCAATCCGATCTTACCCATCCCTTTTAGACCTGATCAGACCCACTTTAAGGGACTCCTGAGGTCGGATTAGGTTCTACAATTGGACCCATTCTATTTTTTCGATTGGTTCTAGATTTCTTAAATTCTATCTTGATCTGATATGTCCCATCTGATTTCTGGATCAATTTGAAATCTTTTACTTTATGATCCGATCTGAATCCATTTGAGGCTCTAAGTTGTGATTTAAGACTCAAATGAGCTACATCTGACTCGGACCCAATCTAGATGTATTTAGATATGAATCTTTTCGATTGGAATCGGATAACATATAGACTCGATTCAATCTGAATGATCTATTGGATCAAAAATTTTACTCATAGATTCAATCTGATCCAATCTAATCTTTTATTAGATTTGATATGAATTTAATATTAAAATTAAATTAAAAAATTAAATTAAATTTAAATTATTTATGATTTGATCCAATCTGATCTATTTTTATCGTCCCAAATCCGGCCTTGCAGCGGTGTGGGTCGGGACGGCGCTCAGGCTTCCACCGCTTTTGAGAACTTCGGCGTAAGTGTTTTGCTTCCATCACCAGTCATATCGGGTCACGTCGGCGTCAATGGGACCACGCCAACCCGCCGAGTCCACCACGGGTAAAGCTAGGCCGGCCTTGCATGCGGCGCTCGAGGGCTTGAGCGAAGTGGAGCGACGCGCATGGGTGACTTCATGGGCAGCGACAGGCGCCCGCTCGTCCACGGTTCTGGGACTTGGGGGGAGATGGGACGATGCCCGATGGAGATGACAGGGACGCTTCTAGCGTCAACGACTTTGTCCGGTCTGCCGCTCCCCGATCCAGTCCACGTCTTTGTACGAGACGCCCATGATGCTTCTCCGGTCAAGTCTTCTCGCCAGTCGTTGCATAAGGGGCCCGCCGCTCTTCTCGACGGACCGCCGTTCGCCAGTCTTTCTCGTCAAGCCTCCTAATTCATGAATAGATTTTTCTCCGATCATGATCTATTTTACGTTAACTCACCATTCACCTCTCTCTCTCTCTCATACTCTTCATATATATATAGTCTGTTAAGATTTGACACCTCGAGATTCAGTCCATATTGAGCCCACAGTGAGGTTCGCGACAAAAAACAGAGTCCAACGAGACCAAGATCATCCAAAACGGAGCTCAGACGGAGAAGATACGAGCTTTTGAAGTCGGTAAGAAATCCGAAGCGGCGGAGAACCGCCGGTGGTTGGCGGCGGACCAGCGGAGCGGCGGCGGTATGGCCGCAGACGGCGGTGCGCTGCCCAGGCGGGGCCAATACACGGGACGCGCGGCCCAGCCCGTGCGCGGGCCCGCGTGCGGGTGCGGCCCAGGCCCGCACGCACGGGCCGGCCCAGGCCCAGGCGCCTTGCCTGGGCCTATACCCCAGTCCACTGTGGACCGGGTGATTCACGGATGGGCCTGTGGACCGCGTGGGTGTTTCCCATGCGTTTCACGTGGTCCATGGCACCATTCCGTGGATTGATCGTGATCAAACGGCGTGGGTTGGTCCTGCTTTCAATCCGACGGCTGGAAGAAGTTATTTAAAGTTTGTTTGAGCCAGATTAGGATTTCTAATCCTAATCTAACTCTTGTTTAAGGCCTATAAAGGCTTGGAAATGGAAATAGTGGCCTGTAGTGGTGTGGTCTGGTTTTTTTTCTTTGCCGCAAACCATCGTACGGAGGAACCCGAGAGAAGAGAGAGAGGCGGAAGCGCTAAAAGAGAAGGAGCAGGAGGTTCCTGGACAGTGGACGCCAGGCACTTCAGAGGTTCAGGAGGTCTTCCAAGAGAGAGAGCTTTTGTAAAGAAAATTTCTAGTGAGAGAGAAATTGGGTGTACGAGAGTTGAGGGTGAGATCTCTTCTTGTAAATTTTTTTTTTTATAGTGAAGTTGGCATGCCCCGTAGAGGCAAGTCCTTTTGTGGCTGATCCACATATTTTGATTGTTTTGTTTTATTTTTTTTTCTTCTTGCTGCATCGCATGGTACTGAAAA
>NC_026001.2:13026882-13047685 GCF_000442705.2 Elaeis guineensis
GATCTTGAGAGGTGGTATCCTGGCCAGACATCCACCCAATAAGTGGTATCAGAGCAAGGCGGTATAAGGATGCAGATTGCAGTGGTGGTGAGCAAGACTGAAGATGGAGAAGACAGGAACAATCAAGATGGAGATCAACAAGTTTGATGGTAATAGCAATTTCTCCTTGTGGCAGGCAAGGGTGAAGGACGTGCTCATCCAATAGGGGTTGATCGATACTTTCTTGTGCGATGAGAAGCCGACCATCATGGAGGTGCCGGATTGAAAACGGCTACAGATGCAGACGGTGAGCACCATCCATATGTACTTGACGAATGATGTGGTGATCTATGTGCTGAGCGAGACTTCTCCGACGGTACTGTGGTCGAAGCTCGAGGAGTTATACATGGCGAAGTCTCTCACCAACACTCTTTTCCTCTGGAGGCAGTTCTACCAACTACGAATGACTGAGGGACAGAGCATGCAGGAGCATCTCAACCACTTCCAGAAGATCCTCACCGACCTCCTCAACGTTGGTGAGAATGTTGAGGAGAAGATCAGGGCGCTAGTTTTGCTGGCGTCGCTTTCTCTTTCGTACGAGTCCTTGATGACTGCTCTTCTAGTGGGAAAGAGCACCATCAAGATGGACGAGGTCATCGCGATGATACTCCAGAACAAAGTTCTCAGGAGGGAGAACCCAGCTTCGAGCTCAGGTGGCGGTAGCTCAGCTTTGATGGTTTCTGGAGGAGCAGGAGGTGGTAGACGGAGCGACAGGAGATCGCAATGAGGGTGGTCCAAGTCCAGAAGGGACCTGAGCAAAACTAGGTGTTACCGGTATGAGGAGTTGGGGCATCTGGCCAGAGATTGTTCTCAACTCAAAAATCAAATGGTGGCTGCTGTAGCGACGGTCGACAGCGATTCAGATAGAGATGTCCTGGAGATATCTGACGAGGTATCTACTTCTTCCCAGCAGTGGATATTAGATTCTGATGTCCCTATCATGTATGTTGCAGAGAGGAGCAGTTTGACTCCTTGGAGAACAGTGAGGGCACTGTATATCTGCCGGATGTATCGAGCTGTGCGATCAGAGGTATTGGGACAGTCAGCTGGAGGACACATGATGGTGCAGTGAGAAAATTGGGAGAGGTCCGATAGATATCCGATTTCAGACAGAATCTTATCTCACTTAGCAGACTGGATTCGAGAGGCTACAGGATGGTAACTGATGGAGAAATCCTGAGGGTGCTACGCGGCGATAGGATTGTGCTGGAAGGAAAGAAGGGGAGCAGAGGACATTATTATTTGACAGGGAGCCCAGTGCGAGGTGGAGCTTCAGGAGTCAGGCGGAGTCCAGAGCGAGGTGCTCCAGGTGGAGGCAGATTGGGCACGAGACAAGAGACTCGGGAGAATGAGAGACGACGTCATAAGGTGAGATTCCTATTGCCGCAGGACGATACCCCGAGCAGGTCTCAGGTCAAGAGGAGCACAGCATACGATGGAGATGAGATCGAGCAGCCTAGCTCGACTCTCATGTTTACCCATCTATGATTAGTAGGCGATTATTCTAGGATATAGGGGCGAGGAGATTCAGAAGCTCTCAGAGTTTTGATCTAGTTTCTGTTTTGTAATCTCTTTAAGAAGTGATCTAGTTTTTAACATGATCACACTCATTTTTCAGGGTTGAGTAATATTTCTATAGCTTCTTTTAAACATCACTAATATCATCTTGTCTTCTTCTCAATCACTAGCCTGACTTTAATACCTTATATGACATATTCAATCACCAATCAAATAGCTGAGTTTCCTCACATAAGCGACAGTAAGTATTTCCTAAATACTTAGAAATTAGAGTACCTTTCTCTATATAAAATATTATTTTAATTTTTTCTTTTTTTTGCATCAAAACTCTATTGAAAAGATATTAAACAGTCAGGAAAAAATTCTAAGTTTTGATGATTTGCACTTACATCCTAAATATTCTAATTTTTTCAATTAGACTTAGAAAGTTAGGGATTAGTTGCAATGTGCCCCGGCCATGCATCTTTATCAAGATTCGTGCATATATGATTGTCATGTGAGATAAGTTTAGACATAAAATATGAACCCACTTGTTGGCTAGATTAGAAGAAGAGATGCGTTTTGGTGGAAACAAAAGGAAATCACGTGTCAATCACATGACTCCTTAAGGAGGAGAAAGCAAAGGGAGAAGAAAGGAACTTGGAAATCATCCATGGTTTCTTGATGCAGTAGATCCACATGTTTGCACCTGGAAAAATGGAACCTCTTCTTCCTAGTCTTCCCACTCCCCACCAAGGAAAGGATCTTTCAGACTCGAAAACTGAGTTTAATTAACCGGCAGCACCTGGCAACCAGAATGGTGGCACAAAGGGCACCAGCGAAGCTGAAGGATGCTTGGAAAATCATTCAGGGGGAAATGTGGAGACCCGATAAGCATCAATTACCTTGAACAATTCTTGTTTGTTGCTTGCTACACAATATTGTCATCGACTTAGATGCTGCTGTATCACCAACATGATCCAAGTTACAAGCAACAATTTTGCAATTTTGTTGATCGGGATGGATTAATTCTGAAGAAATAAGTCCCAGTTCTCACCAAAAAGATTACTAACTTAGAAAGAGCATCAAAACTTTATTTCTATTGCTTCTGTTCATACTGATGCTGGTTGATTGGTTATCCCTTACAGCTGCTTGATGGTCCCTTCTGAGTCGGTGATTCCTTTTCATATACTGAACAAGAACATGAAGACAGTGGTCTTTTCTGGAAAGAACTGTTGGCACTTTACACTGACCACTCTGCAAGCCAGGCAAGCAAAGTTTTTAATATCATGTAATTATCTATATATTTTCCAGTCCTAAATGTTGGATGATCAGATAGTTACCACTGTTATTATTTAAAATTCTCAAGCCAGTCATCAACTATTCAATTAGACAATTAGTGTTGATAATTGTAGCAAGTTAGAGGTAATCTGGACAATGTCACTATACTATTTTTTTACTGTCTTCTATATTATGCAAACTCTAAAGTGGGCATTCACGAGTGTCTTTGCAGTTGGTTTCCACTCTCTTTTTCTCGGTCTGGCGACGGTCTCATTGGAATTGGAGTCATGGAAAACAAAATAGTCATATCCTTTAATGGACTTGCTTGGTGATCAGAATTGAAATAAAATTTGAATCTTGGAAAAGAGTAAGAAATGGATTTTGGGAGATTTAGATAATTTTCATTCCACTCCAAATTAAAATAAAAATATAATTTTTTTCAACTAAATAATTAGAATAAAAATCATTCATTCTCATTCCTATTTCATAGTTCAACTTCTCTCAACTAAACATACGTTGATCAATAAAAATATGGGACTCCAGGCGGGCTCATGGTGTGTGGCCTTGCACATGTAAGGTCTAGTTCGTTGAAATTTCAATACTTTGCATGTGTAAGTTTTGATGCATTATTGTTTTCTTTTTTGATGAGCTTGATGCATGATATTTATTCGGTTGCAAGTTTCAGGATTAAAAAAGCTAGCCTTTGACCACATGCGTCCATCGAAAGAAATGTAATGTACCCAAACCAAGTAAATGAAAAATCCTGTTCAGGATGCTTTTGATACGGCAAAATCAAAATTGACAGCAACTCAGAGAGTACTTATGCATCATAAATACTTTTTCTCAAATTAAATTTTAAAAAGAGAGTATAAATTAGTAATTTCATACATACTATTAACAATGTTAAAGCTCCAGTAGATGGTTGCCGTACATTACAACCTATTTGTAATTTTAAGATCTAATTTAAAAAAAAATAGAATTTTTGGAATGTAAGTTTAATATCGCATCCCGGAGCAGTTTCGGCTCTCCGCTCCAGGAGCCGGCGGTCGGGTCAACAACCCTCCGCCTGGCGATCTGGCGCTGTACGTTGAAGACCTTCGCGCGGGTCTTCGACTTTCGATTCCGGAGTTCGTCCGGAATCTACTTGATTACTACGGACTCTGTCCGGCGCAACTGGCGCCGAACTCTGTTCGTTTAATCATTTCCTTCGTGCTGTTGTGTCAGCTCTTGCCGACCAACCCCCGCGTTTCACTCTTTCGGGCCTTCTTTGTGCTCCGACCCCACCCTAAAGCCCGAGGGTGGTGGCTCTTCAACCCCCGGAAGGGTCTTGCTTTCATAACTGGTCTTCCATCGTCCATTCATGGATGGAAGAACCAGTTTTTCTTTGTTTCCTCCTCTTCTCCTTGGGGCTTTCCTTCCCGCTGGGGTGTGCCCCGAACTGAAGCCAACGACAACAGTCGGGTGGAGGCGGACGACCGGGAGGACTTCCACCGACTGAAGGATATGTCGGTACCGAAGCAGAGGGAGCTTGTTACCGAACAAGCTCTCTATGACGCCGGCTTGAGTATGGTCCTCCGAATAGGTATCGCCCGATCCCCCGGCTTCTCTTTTTGTTCGGCTTTTGGTCAGCTTTTGGTCCGGCCTTTAACGCTCTTGTCGGTATTGCAGGGACACCGCCAAGGATGAGGCCGACGGATGCCGAGATTCGGCAGTTTGCCACGAGGAAGAGGCCAGCGTCGGGGGCCGGCCCTTCGCGCCCTGCAAAGAAACCAGCCCCAGCCCTGCCGACCGTCGAGGCATCGGCAACCGACCAGTCGGAGCCGGTCATTGCTCTCGCGGCTCCGATGGCCCACGCTGAGGAGAGGCCGACTGAGGAGGCGGCCGAAGGAATATCGGCATTTTCGCCGGTGCGGGTGGAGCCGGATGGTGTTCGGGAAACCGAACATCGTCCGGCGGCATCCGTTGGAGCAACGGGGGGCACCGGGTTGAACTCCAGCATCCCGTCGCTGCCAATCCCGTCGGTCGGGGCGGCTGATCGGGGGAAAGCCCCGATGGAGCCCGCGAAGGAGGATAGATCGGGGAGCCGCTCGATGCCTCCCAGCGCATACTACCCCGAGGGTGGGTCGGCGTTGGCCGACCATAACCTTGCGAGGAGGTTGTGCCAAGGGATCCTCCTCTCAGCCGACGTAGAGTCGCTGCGGTCTCGGCAGGTGGCCGAGATGCTGTCGCGGTTCTACCCGACGATGGTTGAGGTAAGCTTCGCATCACTTTTTCGTTTAACTTAGAAATTTTTCGTGTTATGCGATTCTGACGAAGCTTTTTTCCGTCGGCAGCTGATCTTCACAATGTCCGAACTGGAGGCCGGGTACCGGAGGTTCGGCAACGTTCGGGCAGCCTTCAAGGAGAAGTCGGCAGCGGCCGAGGCTGAGAGGGCAATGTTGGCCGACCAACTTCAGCAATCGGCCGACCGGGAGGCCAAGTTAGTCGACGAGGTCTCCCGGCTTGGGTCCAAACTCCGGTCGGCCAAGAAGGAGGCCAAGCACAAAGGTCGGGCCGTGCGTCGCCTTCGGCGTGAACGGGATGGTGCCACAGCCAAACTCCAAGGGGAACGCGAGCAACTTCGGGTCAGCCTAGAGAAGCTCGCTGAAGCCGAAGAGGAGCTGTCCATCGCCCAGGTCGACGTCGAAATGGCTAAGGCTGAGGCGGAGTCGGCGAGGCAGGAGCTCGCCCGTGCTGAGGATGAGGCAAGGTCGGCGAGGGAGTCGGCCGATCGGGCGGTGGAGGACTTCCGGTCCTCCGACCAATACCGGGAGGAGATGCTCGAATCGGGCTTCGCCTCATACCGGGTCGGGTTCGAGGACGGTCGGGATGCCGTCCAAGCCTTGTACCCGAAGCTGGACGTCAGCCGCATCGTCCCGCCGCTAGTCGAGGAGGAAGGAGTCGAAGGAGAAGGAACGGAGGAGATGGCCGACCAGCCGTCGGGAGGCATCATCGTGGTGGAGGAGGCCATCCCGGAGCAGGCGCCGACCGAAGTTCTTTTGCCGACTGAAGCCCATCCTTCGGCGGCCGACCCAGCGCCGCTTATGGCCGAGACGCCGATCATCCCCGATCCTCCGTTGGTCGAAGAGATCGACTAGGACGGATGATCGGCCCTGCCGATTATCTTTACTTTTTGTTTTTTGAAAATACATGTAATCGGGCTTCGACCCGACTTTGTAATTTCTTTTCATCAATGAATGAAACTTTCTTCTTTTTCTTCTTGTTTGTAATGCCGATTAGTGCTGCGATGTCGAACTTTAGTCGCTAACTTAAGCAAGTCACTAACCCACGTAAGTCGGTAGGACTTCGATAACTTGCGCAGCCCCGAAAGTAGAATGTGTCCCGACTTTAGGTCGGCTTCCGATGGTCGAAGTCGTCAGTCGGGTGCATCTGTTGAGTCGGGTGCAGACCGAACCCGGTAAAGGTTCGGTAGTCGGACTTCCACAGATGCGCTTAGTCAGTCGTCGCACGGCGCAGTGTCGGGGGAACGATAGTAAGTCGGGCCCCCATGCTCCTGCGTCGGGTTCTGTGTCTTCCGACAGACGGTAGCAAGCCGAATGTCGTTCAGCCGGCCGTAGGTCGGTCGGTAAGTCGTGGATGCGACTAAGGTCGCGTCGTGTGATAGACGGTGGTAAGCCGAATATCCCTCGATCGGTCTTAGCCTGGTCGGAAGTCGCGACAATAGTCGTGTGGGCTTTTAGCCTTTCTCTGGTCGGGGCCCGATCGACCTGTCGGCCGATGGTTTGGCCCGAAAATTTGATCGTAGAAGGAGTATGGACTCCCGTCGCAACAGATGCATCGGCCTTTGTCAGGGGCGGATGTGTTGCCGAAAGTCGAAGGAGCGTAACTCCCGTTTATAAAAGTCCGTCGGCCCTTATGAGGGTCCGACGCGTCGTCGAAGGAGCGTTAACTTCCGTCATTGTAGATGCGTTGGTGCCTGCAAGAGTCCGATGCGTTACCGACGATGAGGTCGTCGGTTTTAGGTGGATGCTAAGTCCACGTCAATACGTCGAGGTTTGACCTTGATGAGCACCGATCACTAGTCGAAGAGTTAAAACTCCAAACTTTCAAACTGGACTTGTATTCCGACTATTGAATTACAAAATTCACTGATAATACAGCTTCAAATTGTCGGTGTTTCAAGTTCGTGGAATGGGCTTCCCCTCAAGGGTCTCCAGCCGATAGGCTCTCGGCCCGAAGGTGTCTGCAACCTTGTAGGGTCTTTCCCAGTTTGGAGCCAGCTTCCCTTGGTCCAAGGGCTTCGACACTTCTGCCTTCCTCAAGACCAGGTCGCCAGGCCTGAAAAGCTTTGGTTTGACCTTGGCGTTGTAGTACCGGGCAACCCTCTGTCGGTACGAAGCCATTCGGATTTGAGCCTCGTCTCGCAGCTCGGGGAGGAGGTCTAGGTCGGCCCTCCGACTCTCGGAGTTGTCTGGCTCTCGGTACTGCTCGACCCTTGAAGATGGTAGGCCAATTTCGAGCGGGATCATCGCCTCTGTCCCGTAGGCCAAACTGAACGGCGACTCCCCGGTCGGGACGCGGGGGGTCGTCCGGTAAGCCCACAGAACGGAGCCCAGCTCGTCGACCCAGAGACCTTTGGCTTCGTTGAGTCGGGTCTTGAGTCCATGGAGCAAGGTCCGGTTGGTCACCTCAACCTCACCGTTGGACTGTGGGTGCCCGACTGAAGTCAATCGGTGCCGGATGTGGAACTTGGCGCAGAAGTCCTTGAAGTCTTGGTTGTCGAATTGCCGTCCGTTGTCGGTGATGATGGTGTGCGGCAATCCAAACCTGAAGATGATGGACTTTTGGATGAAGTCCTCCATCTTCCGCTCGGTGATCTGCGCCAAGGGCTCGGCCTCGATCCACTTCGTGAAGTAGTCGATGGCGACAACGATGAATTTCTTTGGCCCGACGCTGGTGGGAATGAACCGAGAATGTCGACTCCCCACTGGGCGAAGGGCCACGGAGCGACAATGGGAGCGATTTGGCTGGCCGGTTGGTGCTGAATATTGGCATACTTTTGGCATGGCTCGCACCTCCGGACCAACTCTGCCGCATCCTTCTTCATGGTCGGCCAGTAGTAGCCTTGTCGCAGGACCTTGAAGGCTAGGGACTTGCCCCCCAAGTGATTCCCACAAATTCCTTCGTGAACCTCTCGGAGAGCGTAGTCGGCGTCGGTCGGCCCCAATCACCTGAGCAAAGGGAGGGAAAATGACCTTTTGTAGAGTCGGCCATCCATGATCACATATTGCGAGGCCGACCAACGGAGTCGCTTGGCCTCCACGGGATCTTCGGGACTGATCCCGTCGGTCAGGTACCAGACGATCGGGTCCATCCAACTTGGTTCGGACGTTAGCTGCTGCACTTCTCCGACCCGATCGATGCTCGATTGCTGGAGATTTTCGACGAACGTCCGACCCAAAGAGTCATAGGCCGACGTTGCCAATCTGGAGAGAGCATCGGCGCGGGCATTCTCCGTCCTGGGGATGTGGGAGATCTCGAAATACTCGAGGCGTGCCACGAGGTCCTTCACCTTCTGAAGATACTTGATCATGGTCGGATCTCGCGCCTCGAAGTCGCCCTTGACCTGCCCCACGATCAGCTGAGAGTCGGAGAATGCCCGGAGGCTGTCGATGCCCAGCTCCTTCGCCATCCTCAAGCCGGCGAGGAGTGCCTCGTATTCGGCTTGATTGTTGGAGGCCTTGAAATCGAACCGGAGGGCGTATTCGGTGACTACCCCATCCGAATTCGTGAGCAGGAGCCCAGCCCCGCTTCCCTGAGCGTTGGAGGCTCCGTCGATGTGGAGTACCCAGGTGGAGATCGGGTCTGGCTCAGAGACCGCATCTCGTCCCAGGTCTTCTGCTCCCGACCCTTGGTCGGTCGTCGGGCATTCGGCGATAAAGTCGGCCAAGACCTGGGCCTTCAGGGCAGGCCTTGGTCGGTATTGAATGTCGAACTCGCTAAGCTTCATTGCCCACTTAGCGAGTCGTCCAGATGTGTCGGGCCGGCGCAGTATTGCCCTCAGGGGCTGGTTGGTGAGTACCACGATGGCGTGGGTCTGGAAGTACGGTCGAAGCCGTTGCGCGGAGACGGTCAGGGCGAAAATCATCTTTTCCGTCTCCGAGTATCTGGCTTCGGCGCCGTGGAGCACTTTGCTGGTGTAGTAGATGGGCTGGTGAGTTCGGCACTCGTTTTCCCGAACGAGCACCGAACTGATCGCCTCGGAAGATGTGGCCAAGTAGAGATACAAGGTCTCCCCGACCTGCGGCTTTACGAGCAGCGGCGGAGAAGCCAGGTACCTTTTCAGGTCTTCAAAGGCCTGCTCGCACTCATCCGACCAAGAGAAACCGTCCGCTTGATGCAGAATCTTGAAGAACGGGAGGCACCTTTCAGCCGACCGAGAAATGAATCGGCTAAGAGCGACGATTCTTCCGTTCAGCTGTTGGACCTCCTTCTTGGTGTTCGGATGACGCATGTCGAGGATTGCCTTTATCTTCTCAGGGTTGGCCTCGATCCCTCTCTGAGAAATGAGGAAACCAAGGAACTTCCCTGAGGTCACCCCGAAAGCGCACTTGGTCGGGTTGAGCTTCATTCGGTGTCGTCGAAGGGTGCAAAAGGTCTCCTCGAGATCCTGAACATGGTCCGGGATCTGCGTGCTCTTTACCAGCATGTCGTCCACGTACACCTCCATGTTACGCCCGATCTGGTCTTTAAAGATCTTATTGACGAGTCGCTGGTAGGTGGCGCCGGCGTTCTTCAATCCGAAGGGCATCACCCGATAACAGTAGAGGCCCTTGGGAGTTACGAACGCAGTGTGCTCCTCGTCTTCAGGCGCCATTCGGATCTGGTTGTACCCGGCGAAGGCGTCCATGAAGCTGAGCAGTCGAAATCCGGACGTCGCATCCACCAGCTGGTCGATCTTCGGAAGTGGGAAGCTATCCTTTGGGCAGGCTCTGTTGAGGTCGGTATAGTCGATGCAGATCCTCCACTTCCCGTTGGCTTTCTTGACCATGACGACATTGGCGAGCCAGTCGGGATACATGGATTCCCGAATGAAGTCTGCTTCGAGTAGCTTGTCCACTTCTTCGTCGATGGCCCTCTGCCTTTCTGGGGCGAAGGACCTTTTCTTCTGCCTCACCGGCTTCATCGTCGGGTCGATGTTGAGTCGGTGAGTTATCATTTCCGGAGGGATGCCCGACATATCCGTCGCTGACCAAGCAAATATGTCGGCATTGGCCGTCAGCAGCTCCGTCAGTCGGCGTCGTTCGGCGTCGGACAATTGAGACCCGACCCAAACTTTCCTGTCGGGACTTTCTCCTATCGGGATCGCCTCGAGCTGCTCGGCGGGTGAACCCCGTTCTTCCTCCTCCCTTTGGTCCAGCTTGTCGATGGTCAGAGGATCCTTCGTCTCGTTGCTTTGAGCGGAGATTTGGAAGCATCGCCGGGCGAGCTGTTGATCTCCGTGCATCTCCCCGACTCCGTTTTTGGTCGGGAATCGAACAAGGAGATGGTACGTCGAGACGATCGCCTTGAGGGCGTTCAGTCCGGGTCGCCCAAGTATGGCGTTGTAGGCCTAAGGAACTTGGACGACCGCGAAAGTGAGGAAGACCGTGCTTTGCCGTGGTTCGGTGCCGACCGTCACTGGCAGGGTAACTTCTCCCTCTGTCGTGACGGTGTCTCCGGCAAAGCCGATCAGGGGCACAGGGACCCTCCTAAGTCGGTCAGTTGACAGTCGCATTCGGGAGAAGGTCGAGTAAAACAAAACATTTGTCGAACTTCCATTATCAACAAAAATTCGTTTTACATCATAATTGGCTATTGTCGCCGACACAACAACAGCATCATCGTGAGGGGTTTCGATGCCCCGAACGTCGTCTTCTGTGAAGGTGATTACGTCGTCCGGGCGTGGCCTTTTCGTCGGCTCCCCTCCTGCAGACGTCCCCGGGCCCAGCCGCTTGGAGATCATGTTGATGACTCCGGCCGTCGGCTGGTTAGTCGGCGCCTCTTCAGTCGGCTGGGGGCGTCGATCGGTAATCGGTTGGGTCGGCGGACCCTTCCGGAATTTGCCGAGGTACCCCCGGCGGATGAGATTTTCGATCTCATCCTTCAATGGATGCACCGCTCGGTGTCGTGGCCGTGGCTTCGATGGAACCGGCAGTACTTCCGACGGTCGAGGCCTTTTGCCTTCAGAGGCGGAGGCCGTCGTAGGTATTCCTCTCCCTCGATCTCCATCAGGATCTGCGCACGGGGAGCGGAGAGAGGAGTGTAGGAGTCGTACCTGGGACGCACCGGCCTCGGAGTCTGCTGCGAGATGGCTTTTGGATTCGTCGGGGCGGTGAGACCCGACTATCGGTCGGGGGCCTGCTTGGTTCGGCGGGCTCCCGACCTTTTCTCCGCTTCTCCTTCGGGCCTCTGGGCTCGGCCAAGCGTCGGTCGGACGCTCCTTCGTCCGCGCGCATATACTTGTATGCGCGCTCCAGTAGTTCGGCATAAGTCCGGGGAGGGTCTTGTCCAGAGAATAAGTGAATCGGGACGCCCTCAAGCCCCGCTTCATGGCTGAGACAGCCATGTCTTCGTTGAGGTCCCGGACCTCGAGCGTGGCCGCATTGAATCGCTCCACGAAGTGTCGGAGTGTCTCGTTTTCCCCCTGCTTGAGGGAGAAAAGGCTGTCCGACGTTCGCGGCGGCTTTCGGCTGGTGCTGAAATGGGCCACGAACGAGTGCTCGAGTTGCCCGAAGGAATGGATACTTCCCGATCGGAGATCAGAGTACCAGGCCCTGGCAGCCTTGCGAAGTGTGGCGGGGAAGCCGATGCAAAAAAGAGCGTCGGTTGCCCCTTGAATCGTCATGAGAGCTTTATAGCTCTCGAGGTGGTCGACTGGGTCGGTGGAGCCGTCGTATGGCTCCACGTTCGGCATTTTGAACCGACTGGAATCGGCTCGTCGAGGACCAGTCGGGAGAGAGGTTGGCGGTCTGGAAGTCGACGTCGTTCGAAGACTTCTGGCCGTCCATCTGCAACTGGGCGAGTCGGCGGTCGATTTCCTCGAACCGTCGCTCGTAGTCGTCCGCTCGTCGATGCTGGGAGACCCCAGGAGTGGAGTCTCCGGAGGATTCCAAGAGGGAGGCCGATGGTGTGCGCGGCCGCTTCTCCTTCCTTGCCCGTTCCAACGGGGAGGGAGAGGGCCGCTGGGACCGTCGGTCGTCGCGCCGTGGTCGTCCCTCCTCTTCTCCATGGGAGCGCTGTTGGGGGCGCTCGCATGGAGGCGACAGGGATCGGCGCGGTCGTCGGCGGCTGCTCCTGGAAGGCATAGGTCGGGCCGCCGGTTGCTGCTGGAGGCTCTTGACTGCGTCGGTCAGTACGGTCATCTGCCGTACGATGGCCGCGATCTGGGCCTCCGCGGTCACTGCAGGGCGCGGAGAGCTAGGCTCCGCCGCCGGTGGGGGCGGGGAGGCCTCTTCCCGACGGGAAGAGCGCCTCGCCGACCAGTGATTCTCGATCGTTGAGCTCTTGTCTTTGTCATGCTGTCCCCTACCTGGCGCGCCAATCTGTTGCGGCCAATCGCCTCGTCGTCCGACCGTCGGGAAGCGTGCACCTGCAAAAACGAGAAGTCCGCACTGACCGGAGGCGGCTCCGGCGGGGACCCTCCGACGGTCAAGTCAGAGAGGTGACTGGGCAACAGTGAAATGTAGACAGAGAGCTCTGAGAGAGCGAGAGAGAGAGCGAGCCTGCGTTTGTGGAAGAGACGGAGCGGATCGATCCCTTGCACTGTTGCCTTCCCCGGTTTATATAGTGGAGCACGGTATGGCGCCGTCATTAATGACGCAGACAAGTGAGGAATTGTCAACTCACTGTAGACTGTCAGAGTCCCGTAAAATGTCATATCGCCGTGGGGCTGTCAAATCACCAGGTTGACAATGCCCTCGGCGGGACAATGCCCCTAGATGGCCGTGCCGCATGCTGCTGTCAGAACTAACAAGGTCTAGCGGCTGTACGGCGATCAGAGGAGTCGACCGATCCTAGGTCGGTGGCCAGCTGTGTGGCGCCGGGTGGAGATTCGGACCCCTCCGATGGTCAGCCGGGCATGTTGCGAGAGTCGGCCATCAGACTTCCTGGTCGGTCGGCCAGTCGGTCGGTCGGCCGTCGGTCAGTCGGTCGGTCGGCGGAGTCGGCCAGTCGGTCGATCGGCCAGTCGGTCGGTCGGCGGAGTCGGCCAGTCGGTCGGTCGGCCGGAGTCGGCCAGTCGGTCGGCCAGTCGGTCGGTTGGCCGGAGTCGGCCAGTCGGTCGGTCGGCCGAGTCGGCCAGTCGGTCGGTCGGAGTCAGCCAGTCGGTCGGTCGGCCGGTGGGTATCCCCCAACAGGGCAAAACAATATTAGATAGGAGAGAGAGAAAGATGTGACCAGGTAGACCTATGGGTGTGAGAGGTAGAGCCAACAGCTTGTATTCCACATACTTGCCTTTCTTCGTGAGCTAAGTGGAGGTACAGCCAGTCACTCAAAAAATGTGGACCATAATAAAAAATATTTTGAAATAGTATAATTAGGAATTCAGAATTTCAAGTCTGCACCAAGATTTGAGTGTGTTGCGCAATATAGTTGGAAACAAACCTAAGTGTGGTGAATAATTATCATATTTTTTAAAAAATAAAAAAAATATAATATAATTTTGACTTCAATCAACTCCTATTAATGATCAATCAGCTGAGCTGCATATTTTCTCTTGTAGCTTTGAATATTCTCGAAGAAACGTTCTTTTCATCAATTTGACAGTTTATCACAAGTATTTATGTGTGTGTTTTATATACATGTATGTATTCATAAACACAGAGCACAGTTATAGAGTTCAGGTTCTCTCCACCTATTCCCTTTTATCGAGAGAGATGGCTGGAGGGGATAAAAAGGAGGAGCTAACGCTGGAGCAGACGCCTACATGGATTGTGGCAGTGGTTTGTTCCATTATAGTCATCATCTCCCTTGTGGTGGAGAGACTCCTCCATCTTCTTGGCAAGGTATGGATGGTTGTATATTTTTAACTTCAAATACCATACACCAAATTCTTTTCAACAGTATAGGATTTTTATCTTTTTCTTGGTTTGAGAGAAATTTAAGGTCCAGAGAGAATGTTGTAGGGAGAACAATAAAAGAAAGTTTCTTTGGCCTTGGATGGAAAAATAAGCTTATAGACTTTGTCTCAGACAAGTCTCTGAATGTATGGATATTCTCAAAGAGAGAATAAAATTTTGGGGTGGTGCCATGTCTTGTAGATTGTTAAGCTAAATGGGTCGGGTATAATGGGTGAAATGGATTGATAAAATGGACATTTTCCTGCCATCTAAATGTCTCTCTTTTTTCTCTGGGAGCTGTGGGTTACAACCTTCCATTTCATTGAATAGTGAAATGAGGAAACACTGGCCAAGGCCTGCAAAACTAGGACAGGGAGATAACCACCTCTCATAGCAACACAAAACAACTAAATAGCCTCATCTTTCCTGGGAAGAATTGAGCATAGTTTCAGTTTAGCAAAAATTTGAAGTTATCAAAAATTCAAACCAAAAGAAAGTACTCTAGGGCGCTCTTTAGAATACTTATTCAGAGATCACTTTACTGCAGAGATGGACAACAAATCAAATATATTTCAATTGATGAAAGATTTTTATAAGATTTTTTTTTTTTTGGATGACATATGATAGAAATATCATGGACAGGCCTAGGAGGGGAGGGATGTTGACCAGTTGACCCAAGTACTTTTTTTTTTTTTTTTTTTTTTTTTGAGTGCAAAGGAGGAAGCAATAGCCTCCCCTGCAGTTGACCCAAGTCTTGTTGGCTAAAATACTTATTGTCTCTTTAAAAGTTTTTAAGATATATGTGAGCTATGATTAATGATATAAATCGGCCTCATATACATCCCCAGTATTTGACCTTTTGATGCTAGTGCTCTGCGTGATAGTTAGCATCTTTCTCTTGTTATTATTTTTTTTAAAAAAGATAATTGCACAATTAAATGAGGTTGTAGTCATGAAGCAATTTATTTATTTATTTATTTATTTAAAACCCAGCCTCTATCTTGTGTCAATCTTTCTGACCTAATCTAGATCAAAGCTTGAAACTTCAAACAGACTGAATCGAAAACTTGTGAGCTGAGATAGTGAGTAATGAGAGCAGAAAATAAGGAAAAACGGTTCAAAATAGAGGAAAAGGAGATGAATAAAATTGTCACAATATCACAAGATTAGAAATCACTCTAGTATATTTCAAGAACGTGGCTATAGATGGATCATCTTGAGATTATATCCTACTTGATCTCATAATCCATCTTATATTGGAGCACTCCAACATTCGGATTTCATAAAAGTTGCGGCAACTCCATTCCATCTTTTCTTCAACAAACAAATTACTTTTAGCAATGGATAAATTAATTTTTAACTCATAAATATTACAATGAAGTACTATGATACTACCTTAATTAAATTGCATGGCCACAATCCTCAACATCAACCTCAACACTCTGTGAATTTTCTTAGTATGCTCTTTTCTTTGACTTATCAACCACATTATCAACATTGCACCCACTCATTAATGGTCATACAACGTCTCCATATTGCATGCACCAGGTGTAGTTGGACCGTGCAAATCACACGGTGGATTACACGCCAAGCGACCTCTTGTATTTCACCATTTTCCAATTGCGCACTCTCCACCGTGCATACGCTCCGAGATTTGCCCTGATTCCTTGCACCAGGTGCATACAATAATTTCTGGTCATAGAACACCATGTAGATAGAACAGGCAGGGCACAGCTGATGTAACCTGTCACGTGCACATGTCCCATGATCCAAGGTGCTTCCCTTGTCTCGTTCCAAGGTTCGAATGTCTGAATATATAATATCTAAAAATATAATTTATATATATTTAATTGATCAGAAAAAAAATATTTCAAAATAATTAACATTTGATTAAACATCCATATTATTAAAAAATTACATAAAATATATATTATATTTTTAATAAAAAAATCTTATCATATTCTATCTAGAATTAAGGTATTTTTCGGGCTGGGGGGACCTAATTCTCAATCCGAAAAATTATTTTCTCATATTCTATATGAATTTTTTTTTTCAATAAAAGATATGTTTGTGTCGAGACTACACGCCCAAGAGTATGAAACCTTCCTCCTTACCATAGGTCACGTCAGGTATTATCCGTTCTGAGACAGCGCGTGCCCGCTACAGGGAACTACGACACCGCCCCTCACAGTTTTGCCCTGCAAAAAGCGCCTCACGTGGACAAGGGAGAGCCTGCACTCTTAAGCGATAGACACTCTCAACTGTGGTTGATATTGGACTTTCGAGGCTCAGCCTTCCGATGCCCGACCCACAATATAGCCCCTCCATCAAGAGGGTCTACAAGTGGGTGCGGGGACGGATTCCTCTACCTAGCGCGTCAATATCGAGGCTACGCGCCCAAGAGTACGAAACTTTCCCTCCTTACCGTAGGTCACATGAGGTATTGTCCGCTCTAGGACGGCACGTGCCCGTTACAGGGAACCACGACGTCGTCCCTCACGGTTTTGCCCCGCAAAAGGCGCCTCACGTGGGCAAAGGAGAGTCTACACTCTTAAGCGATAGACACTCTCGACTGTAATTAATATGAGACTTTCGAGGCTTAGTCTCTCGATGCCCGATCCACAACAGTTTGAAAAAATAGACTGGGCGGGATAATCTAATTCCTAAGAAGCTCTCAACTCCCAGGTTTTAGAGTTGAATCATAGATCCTGTTTGAGAGCTATTTGGGATATGGATTCAACTCTAAAACCTTAAAACATGTCTTTAGTCTAACACAGGTTGAGAGCTATTTGGACTGAGCTGGAAAATCTATTCAAGGAAAAAAATAACTGAAATTACTAAATACTTATTTAAGTGGCTCAGACTTAGCTTCAAGTTACTTTATGTGCAATACATAGCGGACATTGACGTCCATGCCTACAAGTGCATCATGCTTGAAAGGGTAAACGTTTTTAATGACCTGAATGTGACTAAATGCTTGGCTACTTTGATTGGGTCTAAGTTGCAGCAATTTCCATTGTATTATGCACTTGCAAGTTTTAGTTTAGTAATTGCAAGCTGTTGCAATCTAAATTATTTCTATTCTGTTTTCCCTACTAATTATCAGCCTTGGGCTGGCTCGGGTGAAGCATGGCCCTAATCCATTCCAGTGCAATCTAGCTCTAGCTTATGTTTGATTGAAACAAGGCATTATATAATATAAAAAAGAAAGCATTAGTTTTTCAGTAGAAAGAATTACAAAAGATAGTAAATTCTAACATTAATATTATAATTTTAATAAAAAATTAATTATGATACAAATAATAAGTAGAAAGAATTACAAAAAGATAGCAAATTCTAATACTAGTATTGCCTTTTCAAGCGAAAAATTAATGATGATGTAGATAATAAATAGAAAAAATTATAAGAAAATAGCGAATTCTAATAGCAATGTTGTCGACATGAAAGCTGATGATCTGGATCAAATCTTTAAAATATGAATTAGTAATTTAATATCCAAACTACAAATTAAATATGCCAATAGGATCGATGATATGGACTTAGAAAATTTGGTCAAGATTTTTGGATTGCATTGGATCAGGCTGGACCAGATTGCGTCGAGTCACCTAATATCGCATCCATTTTAAACCCAATTAGCACATGAATCAGATTCTCTCTCTCTCTCTCTCTCTCCTCTCTCTCTCTCTCCACTGTTGCGTATTCGTATCCGAATAAGGCATAGAGGAGGAGAAACTTGAGAAAACAAAAGCATTGCAACAAAAAAGGGAAAAAAAAAGAAAATAGAAGCAGAAAACATGATGAAAGTCTGTTTCAAATCCTTCTATGATGCAGTATCTAAAAAAAAAGAAGCAGAACCTCTCTTCAACGCCCTCCAGAAAGTAAAAGGAGGTGACTCTCTCTTCCCTTTCTCTCTCTAAAGATTTATTCCCCTCCTAACTCGCACCAAATTCTAATAAATGAAATTTTTGTCTGGCAACTTTTTTATATTATTAGAGCTGATGCTGGTGGGGTTCATCTCCCTCCTGCTGACGGTGTTCCAGGACGAAACTCAGCGCATCTGCATCCCCAAGACTTGGAACCACCACATGCTCCCCTGCGACTATGACTCCTCCTCCGCTGCGGCCGGCGGCCGGCGGCGGATCCTCGCTGCAGGTGGTTCCAGCACGGATTACTGCACCAAGGTGAAGGTCGACTGCATTGCCATTGGCAGAGCCAAAGTTGTCGCATAATTAAATTACTAACGCTTACTTATAAATAGATATCTTCTCCATGGTAACGTCTTTATTATAAGCACATACTAAATAAAGCTTCTCGTGCAACTGTTGACACTGGGCACAGGCCGGCAGCTGTAGGTTAAAATCAATTTATGGATGCATGGATATGTTTCTATGGCTACATGTCAATTTAACATTCAAGATTTACCATCTCGATACCAGAATTCATACCGGTATCATACTGGTACAACATCAGTGTGAATGATATAGAATTCAGTTTGGCATATTGAGACTGATATGCTCTCCCATCTCAGGTCGGTATCAGTATGGTATGGTATGCATGCATGAGATTGTATGCACCGGTTGCATACAGCGGACCTTGCTAACATCAATGCTCCACATTTCTTATCCAGGCTTGGAACCTGCCACATCATTGTTATTGGTTCAAATGAGTAAAATTCAAAAAAAAAAAATTCTTTTAAAAATTTATGAAAACACATCACGTTTTTGGGCATTGCATTTCTGAAATTTCGAGGTCAGTGAGTTACTTTTTTTCTTTTTTCTTTTTTTAAAGGATAAGGTCCCATTATTGTCCATTACGGCATTGCATGAGCTGCACATCTTCATCTTTGTTTTGGCGGTCACTCATGTAATTTTGAGTGCTTCCACTGTGGTTTTAGGAGGATTGAAGGTAAGCAGATGTGCTTCTTCTTACCATTAATTCATTTGGTGCTCTTAGTTTGTCATATGCTAAATGGTCATTGCTCTCCGAAGCATTTCTTTTATTGAGGATTTTCTTACATGGCTTAGATACATCAGTGGAAAAGCTGGGAGAATTCAATTCACCAGGATGAAGCAAGAAATGGTATTGCTCAGATCACTAGCATAGTTTTTGCATGTCTATTGTCATACTGAAACATTGGATGGAGTCAGTGTCCAAGGGAAAAATTAAGTGATGCTGAACTTCTTTCTCTTTTTGGGAAGTGTCAATTTTTTTATTTGTGATTTTCTGATCTGTGCAATATGATTTGTTCGATCTCAGAGAAGGTCACTCTCATAAATCAATTTAAATTCATCACGGACCACTTTCATGGTATTGGGAAACTATCCAGATTGCTACATTGGTTGGTAGGTAAATATTTTCTGTAAGTATGAGATTCATATTTTGTCCTAATGGAAATGATGAATCCTTGGAAAATAGTCCTCTTACAAGAAGTTCTATGAATCACCTTCAGGATTGAAGCAGTGCCATATGAAAAGAAGATAGAATATAATTTTAGTACTGGTATTAAATATCCATTTGAACACAATTTGATGTGCAAGTTGACTTCCAGCATGGTATGCATGACAACTGATTATTGATCAATTTATGCTTTGACTATGAGGTTATCGAATCTTTCAAAGTTTTCTTTTCAGATTTTTGCCTTAGTAATTTTTATGAAGTTTCAAACTATTGTTAATGGTGTTTGAATTTAATAGATGAAGAGGATGAAGGAACTATTTGATTCTTTCTTTCCAGTCTAAAGTGCATATATTGAAAGAACTATCATGCGTCATCAACATAATGTGGAGAAAAGCACTACAGGTTTCCAAAAGTTCAGAATTTTGTGGAGATTAAAAATTGTGAACCCGTCAAACAATGGATTACATTTTGCAACATGCTAACAAGGACAGAAGCAAACTTTGTGAGGCCTTGGTGTGGAACTCTGCATACTTATTAGAAACCAAAAGGAAACAAAGGTGACTTGAACTAAAAACTAACCTGGAGATTTCGGAATATTTGTTCTTCTATTAAATGTCCCACAATTTTTGTAGCCACAATTACCTAAAATTGACCAAAAAGAAATAGACCTTCACGCTTAGCTAAAATTGCACTAACTCTACTTTTGCTGGCTTAAACCTAATTAGAGAAGTCCTTAGGGCTGCTAATAGGGTAACGTATTATAACGACTCAGGACCTCACCCAAAAGATTAGCCGGAAAGTGTCATTTAGGTTCTTAGCCCAGTATAAGTATCCAAGATCTTTCCAACAAATAACTAATATGAGATTAAATAAACACCCACACAGGTTCTCACATAGTCCCCCCATTTAAACCCTGGCATCCTCATCAGACTAAGGATTCAAATCCATGCATCCATTCATAAACACCATGATCAGTCATAATCAGTACCAATCAACCTGTGCTGCAGTATCCCCTAGTCCGTATAGACTATAAGCTGGGTCAATTTTGATACCTTTTATAATGACTTAGGATCTCACCCCAAAAAACTAGCTATAAAGTGTTATTTGGATTCTTAGCCCTATATAAGTACCTAAGTCTTCCCAACGAATAACTGATGTGGGACTAAATACACGTTCGCATAGATCCTCCCATGTATATTGGAGATAAAAAAGAGCTGAGTGCAGGCTTTGGCTGAAAAGATAAGCTCCCTATTTTAGTGAATTCTTTCTAGAAAAAATGATAAAGTTAGTTTGCTCAATGGATATAATTTAATGAATTAAAAGAGGCAAAGAACTATGGTAACTCACTTATATATTTAGCTAGTTGAGAGAATTACTTCCTTTTACGGACTGTGATTTTCAAAATTTGATTTCTTGCCGAGGCATGTTGTGTACAGAGAGATTACATTGTGAATGGGAACCTCATTTCCTTGATTATTTTCCCTTCTTTT
>NC_026001.2:13047785-13065616 GCF_000442705.2 Elaeis guineensis
TCCGACTTTCTCTGAATGCTTAGATCATCTGAGATTAGTTCTAGAAAGATGTAAGGAGAAGCACTTAGTTCTTAACTGGAAAAAGTACTAATTCATGGTTAGAGAAGGGATAGTTCTTGGCCATGTAGTTTCGAAAAAAAGAATTGAAGTGGACAAGGCCAAAGTAAATCTTATTGCAAGTCTTCCACCACCCAAATCTGTCAAAGAAATCCATTCATTTCTAGGACATGCTGGATTTTATAGAAGATTCATTGTCAATTTTAGCAAAGTGGCTCGCCCATTAACTAATCTCTTAGCAAAAGAAATCAAATTTGAGTTCACTCATAAATACCTAGAGTCTTTTGAATTCCTTAAAAAGGCACTCATTTCAGCTCCTATCATTCACCCTCCTGTCTGGTCTGAACCTTTCGAACTGATGTGTGATGCGTCTGATCATACTGTGGGTGCAGTTTTAGGTCAAAGAATTAATAAGCTTCCTAGAGTTATTTACTATGCAAGCAAAACCTTGAATGATGCACAGCTTAATTACACTACTACTGAAAAGGAGTTCTTGACCGTTGTCTTTGCTCTAGAAAAATTTAGATTTATTTGGTTGGGTCTCACACCATTGTCTACACTGATCACTCAGCCATTAGACATCTCCTAGCAAAGAAAGACGCCAAGGCACGCTTGATACGATGGATCTTACTCCTTCAAGAATTTGACTTAGAAATCAGAGATAAAAAAGGTACAAAAAATGCAGTAGCGGATCACTTATCCCGAATCATAGTCGCACCATCTAGTGAATCACCTATCAATAAATTTTTTTCTGATGAACAGCTCATGTCTGTGTCCACTGAACCATGGTATGCCGATATTGTTAACTATTTAGCTGTTGATAAAGTTCCTTCTCATTGGACTACTCAAGACAGACACGAATTCTTTGCCCAAGTGAAGTATTTCATTTGGGATGATCCATACCTCTTTAAGCAGTGTCCTGATCAAATAATTAGAAGGTGTGTCCTGGACAATGAGGTTAGAAGTATTTTATCATTTTGTCATGACCAAGCATGTGGTGGTCACTTTGCGTCCAAAAAAATAGCTGCTAAAGTCCTTCAATATGGATTTTATTGGCCCAATCTATTTAAGGATGCATACGAGTACTGTAGAAGTTGTGCTCGATGCCAATAAATGGGGTGAATCACCAAGAGAAATATGATGCCCTCAATCCAATCTTGGTGGTTTAAATTTTTGATGTGTGGGGGATCGATTTTATGGGCCCATTTCCAAACTCATTTAGAAATGAATACATTTTAGTAGCTGTCGACTATGTCTCGAAGTGGGTAGAAGCTCTTCCATGTAAATCTACTGATAGCAAAGTGGTTATAAAATTTTTAAAAAAAATATTCTCTCCCGCTTCGACATTCCTAAAGCAATTATTAGTGATCGGGGGACACATTTTTGTAACCGACCCTTTGCCACATTAATAAAAAAATATAATGTCACTCACAAGTTGGCCACACCTTATCACCCTCAAACTAGTGGACAAGTAGAAGTGTCCAACAAACAGATCAAACAAATCTTGAGAAAACTGTTAATACCAATAGAAAGGATTGGTCCTTGAAATTAGTTGATGCACTATGAGCATATCGAATCACCTTCAAGACCAATTTAGAAATATCTCCCTATAGGATTGTGTTTGAAAAATCTTGTCACTTGCCTGTTGAGCTAGAGCATAAAGCCATATGGGCTATTAAAAATTTAGATATGGATTTGGACGTAGCTGGAAACCATAGAAAGCTTCAAATTAATGAATTAGAAGAACTTAGAAATGAAGCTTACGAGAATGCTAAGGTATACAAGGAGCGAACCAAAGTATTTCATGATCAGGCAATTATGAGAAAATTATTTACTCCTGGACAAAAAGTTCTTTTGTATAATTCTAGATTACACTTATTTCCTGGAAAGCTTAGGTCTAGATGGACAGGACCTTTCTCAGTTAAAGAAGTCTTCCCACATGGAGCTATAGAAATTGAAAATCCAAGTAATGGTGCTGTGTTTAAAGTTAATGGTCAAAGATTGAAACCATTCTTGGAACTACCCAAAGAATCTATTGACGAAGCCATGGTTCTCTATGAGCCAATTTATCATGATTAAATTGCTTGAAATATTTTGTCTGGCTGAAGACATTAAACTTAGCACTTCTGGGAGGCAACCCAAATTTTTTTTTTCTTTTCAACTAATATCTTTTCTATTGAATAAATAGAGATACCAGTCTTCAGGCTTCGGACTTTCAGACTGACATCACACCAGAACACCTTTAACAAAGAACACATAATCAGGTGACATCTTTCTTTTTCTTACATTCAGTGTGTTTCTTCCTTCATTAGAAATAATGATATTTAAGTTGGAGAGTAAAAATAAAAAACAAAAAAAAAATCTTGAGCAAAATAGATTAAATATATAATATATATAATAATAATAATAATAATAAGAGTTAGAAAGTATTTGCTAATGACTGTAACGAGTTAAGAAGTAGATTAGTGGGTAGACTTTTAGTAACTTACTTAGATCACCTAAAGGCTATTAGCACTTCTAATTACATATGCACACTGACAAGGCAAATAGGTGCTGGTTGTGAGGCCGACTGAGGACTCAATTATCACTTAAATTTGGTAATTGATATACACTCCAATCAAAAAAAAAAAAAAAATTTGAGGAAAGAGCTACCTGCCTAAAATAAAAACACAGAGTATATGTGGATTGCCCTAAGCTTAGTAACCGGATCTCTGCACCTAAGTCAAGTGTGAAGGTTCGCATCAAACAGTGAAGGGAAGGCCAGGAAGCTTAGCAAAAAAAAAAAAAAAAAAGAAAAAAAGAAGAAGAAGAAGAAAAAAGAGGCAGTGTGAAAGCTTCCTTAAGTTTATTTGGGGTGTATAGAAAATTAACCAAAATAAGATGATAAGAGAAGATACATTTGTCTTTTACAAGCCAGCACTGAAATGCTAAGTTGGTCATCACAAACACAAGTGCTGTAGATCTTTCGATGTATTCTAAGGAAGTTTCTAATTGTACTAACTATGAAATTTACTTTTAAAGCTCAATATTTAATTAGTAATACTTGCTAAACTCTTTTACTTTCAATTCTAGATCTATTTTTGTCAAAGATGATCTTAAATTTAAAAAATAAAAAAAATATTATATATTGCATTGCTAAGGGACTAGCAATAAATAAGTTGGGACGTGTGATAGGTGTATAAATTTATCCACAGAAGTATTAATTTATGCATCAAATTATCTTTATTCTTTTAAAATTGATACTTTTTCGTATATTTTACAGAAAAGAGCTGCACCAACATGAAGAGCCCGATCTGCAGGCTTAGAGGGATCAAACAAGACTAAAAATGGAGTTAAAATGGATTTAAATTCAAAGCTGAAAGATAATCCGATCTAATACGCAAGTTGGTGGTCCACCATGGACCATTTGGTCCATAAGAAAGTTATAAGCCGTGAAATGCTACAGTAATTTTCACATGGCTCAGGCTCTGGCGGGATGTATGGAATTCAAATCAAAATAGGACGTCTGAGGGGTTTGTGAAACAAACAGTTTGGATTCAAATGGGCTTAAGAGGAGACTTTGGGTGAGCTTTAGCACACGAGCGTGAGATAGAACTTGGACTTGGCATGTACACGGAAGCTAATCTTGATGGCGTGAGAATATAGAAGAAATTCAAATTCAGCAATAGGAGGCGGCATACATGGATTTTTTAGATTTGACTTCGTTTGGGTCGCTAACTGCAACGAAGAGAGAGATTTTTAAAATTTTAAAATAAAGCAACCATTTCTATATTTTCTATTTAACCAACTGCCTATCCATCCATCCATACTTTCCAAATTAAATCCTAACCGTTCATCTATCTTCTCTTTTTAGTCCCACATCGAAAAAATATAAAATCCTTCTCCCTGCCTATATCTATAAATAAAGCCTAATGCCTCCATTCATAGTATCTCTCTCCACTCCATAATTCTTGTAGGGGGTCTGTGTGACAGGCAGACATACCCACTTTTAAAATTTTTTAGCCATCTTGTTCTCACTTTCTTCCACCCTTCCAACACACGAGAAGGAGAGTCAGCCAGAGAAAGGTTGATCCCAAGCCAGGAGAAGGAGAGAAGTCTGATTCTGTAAGAGATTTTATTTTCTGTTCAAACTTCAAGCCTTGTTAATGGCTTAGGAGTTGAAAATTTTTGTATCAGAATTTTTTTCAAAAATAAATTAGTTATTTTCTTTCTATTTAATTTTTACAATTTTAATTTCTACAATAGGATAGTTTAAATTTCTGCATCTTTTAATTTTATAATTTTTAATTTTCGCAAGTTCAATTTCAGTAAGTAGAACTAGTCGTTATTTTATTTTTGTCTTCAAATCAACTATGTCTTGCTAAGTAATCCCTCTGGGGTTTGTAATGAAGCTAGATCATGAATAGAAGTCTGCTCTATTCAATTTCTCTTTTCGAGCTTTTAAATTTTTAGAATCCTTCTCTCTTCATCTCTCTCGCCAAGAGACTTGATAGGCTATCGTTGGGTCAGAATCCCTTCATAGTCCATGCTTGATTTGGTGTAAGAGGAGATAATTGATAGAAGGATCACAATTTTCTAAATCATTTCTTCTCTTTCCATATGAAAATCTTGATGGGTTATAGTTGGGTCAAAATTCCTTCATAGCCTATACTTGGATAACACAAGAGAAGTGAAGAAAGGAAGGGTCTCTTAATTAGGGTGAGAACAAAATATTTGATGAATCATAGTTGAGTTAAATCTCTTCATGACCCATGCTTGTTCATATTTTACACCTTGATCAAGGGACATTATAAGAGAAATCATAGAAAGGCTCTCTAATTCATTGGTCTAGTGGATTCAAGAGCCCTAGATCTTTTAGATAATTTACCTTTATAATTAATTAGTTTATTGCTTTGGTAGTTCATAATTCAACAAACAATCTCTTCCCTTTTTCTCTAAAGCTCGCCTGAGCAAGCATTTAAATACAATTCAAAATCTAATTCCTCGTGGGATCGACTCGTACTCGTTGGACGTGCTACATTGCACACCGTGCGCTTGCGATAAATTTAAGACATATCATGAATCATCTCTTTAACGATAACTAACGAAGCTGCCCTTTATGGGATAATGGGATAAGATCACTGAGATACTTATTCTAGTACACATTTGATGTATGTGGCCCATTTGATGAGCCAAACAAGGAAGGTTACCACTACTTCATTATCTTTACTAATGATCAGTCATAGTATGGGTATGTGTATGAGATATAAGTCTGAAGCCTTTAAAAGGTTTAAATAATTCAGATGTGAAGTAGAAAAGTAAAGAAAAAAAATTTTAAAGGTACTTCAATCAGATCGAGGATATAATACCAAATAGAAAATTTCTTGATTATCTTAAGAAAATGGCATTGTTTCATGATCGAATCCTCCTTGTATACCTTAGCTCAATGGATATTTGAGAGAAGCAATGGCACTATATGAAATATAGTTCGATCCATCATGAACTTCACTGATTTAACTTTTGTTTCTTTAGGGATATTATTTACTTTCTAAAATCTGAATAAGGTTCTCTCTAAATCTGTTCCTACCATACCGTATGAGATATGACATGGCAGATAAGTTAGAGACTAGATCTATAAGAGCTTATTTCATGGAGATCCTAAATAGTTTAGGATACTACTTTATCTTTCCAAAGGATCACAATGTGATTGTGAGCTATCATGTTATCTTCTTGAAAAATAGTTTATCCAGAATAGAGATAGTGGGAGGATAAGCTCAAAGAAAGAATTTCTGAAGAGCAACGAGTCATAGGATCTGTAGAACCTATTCATGATGAGTCAGTTCATATAGTACTTCCTCCATCTTGTAGATCTAGCAAGATCTTCCATCCTTCTGAAAGATACTTGGCATTCTTACAGAGGATCCAGAGAAAGTATTTCTCATGGGAGATAGGGATCATAGAGATGATCCCAAAACCTACAATGAAGTGATATAGAACATCGACCTCGAGAAATGGATGTGTAGATAGCCTTCTTGAATGGATATCTTAGGAAGATATCTATATGAAGCGGCCTATAGATTTCACTTCCAGTGATGGAGATCACAATGCAAAGATTCATTTATGGATTTATGAAAGCATCTCGAAGTTGGAATACTCATTTCGATAATATAATCAAATTATTTGATTTCATCAAAAATGAAGAAGAATCATGTGTTTACATGAAGATCGATGAGAGTGTCCCATGCTGACATCAGTTAATATATGGTTGTATATAGAATTTTTATCAAAGATTCAGGATAAGCATCTTGTATTCTAAGAATAATAATCTATAGAGATAGACCTAAAAGAATGTTTGGATTTTCACAGAAAAGCACATAGAAGAGGTGCTGAAAGAGTTCAGCATAGAAACCTCCAAGAGGGGTCTGCTATCCTCTTGGGCATAGGCGTATGTCATGCTATGTACTCGACTTGATATATCTCTTGCTATGAGAGTCATTAGCAGATATCAATCGAATCCAGACTAAGAGCATTGGATTACTGTGAAAACATCTCTAAGTATTTGAGAAGCACTAAGAGTTTATTTTTGATCTTTGGTGAAAGGTCAGAGCTAAAAGTGGGAGGATACACTGATGCTGATGGTAGAATGTGTACATCAGGATGTGTTCTTGAGTAATATTTGATTCGGTATGTTAGAAGAGTTCCAAGCAACTGATCAATGAAAGTTGAATATGCTATAGATGTATAGGATGCATTCTAATTCTTATGTTAGTTGCGGAACTATATGTCATACCATCAGATGTCATGATACTATACTGCAAAGATAATGGCCCCATAGTCTTAGCTAAGGAGTCTAGATCTCATTAGAAGTCCAAGCACATAGAGCAGTAGTATATGTGATTATCTCAAGTAGAAACATTTAGAGGTGCAGAGAGTAGACTCCACATAGGATGTGGTAAGGCCCAAGTCACTTAGCCAGCTAAAGATCGAAGCCTATCTTGCAAAGATAGGACTTAGATATATAGTAGATTGACTTTGGTCTAAATAAAAGATTGTTAGATGTATGTCCTAAAAGTCAATTTTGACTGATATATACCATAATTCTAGGACATATTTTGTACTTGACGGATAATTTTTATTACCAATCATGTTATATGTGTCCATAATTTGTCTTAAAAATTAACAAAGATGATTTTGTATATTCTCAAAATATTAAAAATTTGAGACATATATCATTAGTGGTTAATTTTTAAATGCTCTTGATTGGAGGATCATCATGAAGGACAGTGATCGATCTAGTTAGATCAATGTACAAATCATTTTTTTTTGAACAGATGAGTCTCGAGTCTGTAGTGTGAAGACACAAGATGAGAGCGCAGGTGGTTGCTAGAAAATAACTTGCACTGAGCATGATCAATATGAGAAACTACTTGGATTCTACTCACTCATCAGTGATTTTCTTAATATTGCAGTAGTGTGAGTGGTCCTTTGACCTGCAATATATTAGCTATTCGCAACGATGCTATTTAGTTTGACTGCACGTTTTCTTAGTCCCTAGTTATTCGGATCCTTACTGTGTATGTTGGCTTTAGTAGGTTCAAGTTCGCTGTTTGAGTATGATGTACTTGGATAGAATCTATCAATCTTGATAGAAAAATGATAGTCCTATACGATTCACGAGACTGAGTTCAGAAAGTCTCTGGCCAGAGTAAATGTAAATATTGAAAAAGAGTTTTCACGAGATTCACAAATGAACTTGAGTCGAGCCAATCTGGTATATGACTAACGATAAGATTTGACGAGTTCTCCATGACCTCCGTTTAGTCAGGACTCACGATAGAAGGACTATATTACAAGGTAACTGCACCTATAAATTCATTCTTCTGTTCTATTGGATTGCCATTACATGCTGCTAGACGTCATTAATAGATTGTGAGAACTCACTAGGATCATTTTTGGATCAACGATCCCTATTTTAGGTGAGTTGAAATCGTTCCAATCTATTAAAAGGAGTTTCGATGATACTGTGATGGAGATCACATATGTCTCAGTACCAGACAGAATAAAATCTGAGAGGTCATACACAAAAGGAGCTTGACTTGATCATCAATTTGGATCATATTTGAATTATCAATTGAATTGATGGTTTAAATTTAAAAATTTTTAATTTGTAAGTATTACAGATGTAGCAACTGCTAATTGTTAGCAAAGGATCTTAATTATAAACATTATAATTTAATTGAGATTGATTAAATTATAGATCAAGTCCTAATTAATTTAAATTAAATTAAATTTAATTTAATTTAATTTAATTTAATACTAATTAGATTTAGATTTTAATCATGATTGGATCAGATTTAACAGCTTTTCGAATTTGATTTGAATCAGGCTCAAATTAGATTCGATTTGAACTCAGATTGAACCTAATTGAACCTAATTACCTAGCCCACTTGTACCTGGGCTTCTCTCTCCACTTAGTCGACCAAGAAGAAGGATGGGCGGTGATTTTTCTCACTAATCATTTGGTTGCGCGTGTGAAAGGATAGGGAGGAGTCGCCAAATGGTTTCTTGATTAGTTAGGACATCTATCTAGATAGGGATAGAGCCTAATTAATTCAAACCAATTCTAATCTGATTAGAGTAGGTTTTTGGCATGAAAACTACCTCTGGTTTGGGCGACAAAAATAAAAAGGGGTGAGGGTTGGCATCGCACAATAGATATAAAAATTATTTTTATATTTGCTTTTGCTGTGATTAGGATAATCAAAAATTTTTTGCATGCCAATCACCCTGAAATCAACACTATTGATGCCGCTGCTGAACTAAGTCAGTCTCCCCTCTCCCCCACTCTCTCCTCTCCATTTCTATCTAGGGTTGAGCATGGATTAGGTTTAGTTGAGTTGAGAGAAAAATTTTACCTGACCGAACTCAATCGAATTGAAAAAAATTTAAAGCACTACCGACTGTTTATCATGTATAAACTGTTTGAAATCGAAGTGAATGGTTTGTAGCAGATTCAGATGGGTTGTATTGATTTGGACTTCAATGTTGACTCAATATTGATTTCAAGTCCAATATTAACCCACTTAAGCTTATTTATCTTTTTTTTATCAATTTAATATGAAAAAGATCTAAACCTTATTAGTTACAAATTTTGAGCTTATTTTTGAACCTATACAAAATAAAATAAAAAAAAAGATTTACTCATCTGAGAGTAACTGCATCTGAAAGCTTTCACTTTAGAATTATTTCAAATTTATGTACTTTCATCAATAATTCAATATTAATATTCTCATGAATCCAAATGGGTGACGTGATATTTTTTAGATTTAAGTATTGAAGTCTAAACGATGTCGTCCCAAAATGAAAGTGAGTTTGTGAAATACTACATCGGTTGAGTTCGATTTCATATGGGTTAAAAGTGTAAAAACTGAATCCGATCGTAAATAACCAATTTTTCACAAATTCTAACTTGATTCTATCAGATTTATGTCTTTCAACATATCAAAATCATGGTGGATGTATGTCCTAAAAGTCAATCTTGGTTGACACATATTATATCTCTAGGATACGATTTTATATTTTATAGGCATTTATATTATCATTCATATTTATGTGTCCATAAATCATCCAAGTGATTAACAAGACGATGACACATATTCTCAAAGAGTTGAAAACTTGAGACATGTATCATTGATGGTTAATTCTTAAATTACTCCTAATCATAGGATCATCATGGAGATTATAATTGATCCAGATAGATCAGTGTACGGATCACTTCTTTTGGACAGATGGATCTCGAGGCTGCGGTGTAGTGACATTGAAGTGAGAGTGTAGGTGGTTGTTAGAGAACAACTAGCATTGAGCGTGATCAATACGAAAAGTCACATGGATATCTGCTCACTCGTTAGTGACTTTCTCGATGCTGCAGTTGTATGACGATCCTTTGACTTACGGTATTATAGTTACTAGCAGTGAGACTGCTGGAGTTTAACTACACATAAATATGGATCTCAATGAGCCCTTGTAGTGGATGTTGGTGATAGTTGGTCCACTGTAGGAGTAGAACGTACATCTAGATGGAATCTATCGATCCTAGTAGAAGAAAGTAATCCTATGAAATTTAAGAAGCTAAATCTTTAAGTCATGACCATAGCAGTGTGATTAATAAAAAAAGTTTCCATGAGAATCATATATGGACTCAAGCTGATTGAATCTATCATATAACCGATGATGAGGTTTGATGATTTATGCGTGACTTGCCATCTGATCGGAACTCACGATAGAGGGACTATATCATACGTTAACTACACCTAAAAATTCATCACCTTTAATTCTGTTAGGTTGTCATTATATACTGTTAGGTGTCACTGATAGATTGTGAGACCCACGAGCATCATCTTGATGATCGATGAACCTTGATGGACAGAGTTGAAATGGTTCTAATCCATTGAAAAGAGTTTCAATAATATTGTGATAGAATCACAATATATCTCACTACCAAATAGAATAGAATCTATGGGGTTACACACAAAGAGACTTTTAACTAATCAAATAGTTGAATTACGATTATGAATCGTGATAGGATTTGATTATTAATTTGATTGATGATTGATCCAATACAAAAATTGCATTAAGTAACTCGCTAAAGAGTTAGTGAGTTATAGGATGATTAATTAGCAATTGGATTGCTAATTGGCTCAATTTGATTGAGCTATGGGGCTTACATCAAGTCTAATTAAATTAGATTTAATTTGACTTGACATGGATTTGATTTGATCAAACTTAATTAGGTTATAAGATAACCAAATTGTATGGAAGAATGATTCTTAATTGAATTAGAATTTGAGTTTGACTTAATTTCTAATTAGATTAAGATTTAAACAAAAATATTTGAGTTCCTATTTGGACTAAAAATTTTCATCTTCATAGGTGCACCAAATTCTAATTGGATTAGGATTAAATTGAGTTTGACTCAAGTACCAAGAGAGAGTCTAAAAAAACTAAAACTCCTCTAATTAGGTGATATTTAATCTAAATAGTTTGCACTCTAAATCAGATTTAATTTTTTATCTATTTGGGTCTAATCAGTTTCTAATATGATTAGGATTGGTTCGGATTTAAATTAGTTTAAATCAGCCACCTAAAAGAAAAGTCCCATGAGATTAAAATTCCTCTCTTTTCATGCACCAACCAAGGTCCCACACCTACTTGGATTTGTATGCCTAAACAAACCCACACCCAACCAATTTTTAACTCCATTCTTCCTCCCTAATTAGCATGTAAGAAGGAGTTTTAAATCTCTTATTTTTGTGAGAAACTTGGGGTGCAAATCTGATGTGTGTTGGGCGGCATAAAATTAAGAGTCCAAAGATTATTGAACTCTTATCTCCTACTCAAAATCTATCTCCACTTCTCCTATTTAAGCGTGAGATCCTTTGGGGTGTAAAGGACCAGATCTGGATCAAGTTTGACGTCAAAAGGAGAGGGCTTTGTGCGTGGAAAAATCAAGGGAGAGAGAGGGACGGCATGAAGGCTATGGGCGTGAGGTATGGTTGCTTCATATCCCTTCTTTCTTACAACAACCAAAGATTGGTTGTTAGGACATCTCCTCTCCTCTCTTTTGTCCTAGTTTGGACATGGGTTTCTCTTCTCTTTTTGTCCAAAAGTTAGACAAAAATTCTTACATCTCTAGTATAGAGATTTGGGGTATGGATTTTAAGAAGAAAAGAGAAAAAATAATTCTTTTCATGATCTCTAGCGTAGAGATCAATATCCTCCTATATTCTTCTTCTTCTTTAAGAGTATCTTAAGAGAAAAGAAGATTTTCAACCATCAAGATGTGATCTCTGCAAGGGAGCTAGCACTCTGATGAGATCAAAAGATTTTTTATCAGATCAAAATCTTGTGTGGATACCTATAGAGGTCGGACACTTGTACGGCTTCAAGAGACCTTCGGAAGACATCTATGATCATCAGTTCATGATGAAGATTGATCCATACCAAGGTATGTTCTCTATTTATTTTTTTTATTTAATTTCTATATCTAAATCCTATCTCACATATAATGATCCTATTTATGATTTTAAGATTTGATCTTATGTATGCTTAGATTAAATTAGATTTAATTTAAAAATTTTAAATTCTGCTGTATACTTATTTTGAAAAATTTTACATGCATGAAACTATGAAACTCCAATAGTGGTATCAGAGCCACGTCATATGCATGAGATTAAGATTTAAATGTGAAATCTGTAGAGAAAAATTTTAAATCTAAAAGTTTTTGATGTCGTTCTGATATAAGATTGTCCTGGCATAACTTGTTATGCTGTATGGTTGTCCTAAAATGATGTTAAAATTTTTAATTAAATAAAATTTTAGATCTAATTTTTCAGCATATATGTAATATATGTTTTTGTTGTTTAGATCTGAAAAGAGTTTTGAGATCTATTTTGATTCGTTTATATGATATATGAAAGCATGCTTAGGGCTGAAATTTATTTTTATGACCTGAATTTATTCATGTATGTGATATACGTTTGTATGTATGATCTGAAAATTATTTTGAGATCAAAATATATTTTTATATAAAAAATTTAGATCTAAAATTTAGATTTAAGATCTAAAATTAGTGTTTGTGCATGAAGGATTGATCATGGGTAGATCAAATTAGGTCATGTAATTGGATTACATCTAAAATTTTTGATTTGATCATATTGGGTCTAAATCGATTTAGCAAGTTGATCAAATCGAGTCAAGTATTGATTAGGATGAGGTTAATAGAGCTTAAGATCATACAATTATTGTTGATCGAATCGATTGACATCCATATGTAGAATCGATTAACCTAAGGACCTAATTCGGCTCTATGACTCGAATCTAATTCACCTAAGCTAATCTATTCGGACCAATTGATCAATTGGTGTTTAAGGCAAGTAATTGAAAGATGGTTATTTAATTGATTTTGTTCGTTGATCTGATCAATTTATTGATATCGAAGGAAAGCAACGGGGGACCTCCATCAATCTCTACTTACCTAATCAATTTAGAAGATTGAGTCTCAAATATAGTTGTTTCGTGTTTTGATTTAGCCTATGCCAATTAGATCAGTCATGTGATGATTGATTAAATGAGATCTAAACCCAATTCTCTCCATAAATATTAAGTCCAATAGTCTTCCACCATTGTAGATGTGCGGATGTACTACCGGTGTTGATTGTTCTCGACTGGTCATAATGATTCAGTTGCATTGGGAACACGCAACCACTCTATTAGCAAAGAGTTACTCCAGAATAAAGATGGAGTTGGATCCAAAAACTATTAGGTGAGGGACCTAATGATAGCTTTGCACCTACTTATAAATGGTGGGTCTGACTTAACTAAGAAGTGTGGGCAATAACTGTTAGGTGAGCTCATATGACTTAGAGATCAAGTCACTGCAACATGCTTAGAAAAATATCTGGACAAAGAATTGTCTATGTATTGATATTTGTTTGTATTACCAATAACTGTTAGGTGAGGTGCACGGCATCGGTGGGACCACAGCACCCACTAAAAATTTAGTTATCACATTAAAATTTTTGTTTCTCCATTAGGAGAGTGTGGGAGATCTGATAAAATAGTGGAAGTCTTTTTATATCTAAAAATTTCTAGAGTAAATTATAAAATAAGTATAAACATCCAATTAGAATCTTTACTCTCTGCTGTTTATTGTGTAAACTTCCAACCCTCTAGCTCAAATTTTAGATATCAATCGATTAACCGAAATCGAGTACATAGACTGGCTCATAAATTTAAAAATTATTTTTAAATTTTAGAAAATTAAAGAATATTTTCTATCAGATTAATGTTAACAGCTTGTCCAGCCCAAAGTCAATGAGCTATACTTGTTGAGTGGATGGACAATGACAATAAAGATAGGTGCTATATATTGAAGTCCATGTTAGATGAACTCTAACGTATGCATGAGCACATATTCACTGCCAACGACATATTGATTTATCTAAAGTATTATGAGGTGATCAAAGTCGCACAGCGTATGTGATGCGTGATGGGCAGTCAATCTATGATCGTTATTTGATAATGATCAAGGACGTTAAGGAGCTCAAAAGGCTCGACATGATCATGCATAAGAAATTGCTTGTGGATTTAATTCTGCGATCCCTGTTTAGTTTATATGGATAGTTGATAAACTACTATATGAAAGACTATCCTAGCATCTTATCTGAATTAGTCAAATTATTGCTGACAAAAGAACCTTGAAAGAGTTCAGAGGTAAATACTCAGAGAACCTAAAGAAATAAAGACATGTTTAGAGTAGGCATATCGAAATTGCTCAATACTATCCTTATGATTTTCTCTTCTCCCAGTTGAGATATAGACTCTAGTGATTTTATAGAGTCGATGGAAAGGTAGAAAGCTGAGGACGTAACCCTTGAAATTGGCAATAGGTTAAGAGTTGCTGCTGTGGCCATGAGTATCTGTCCTTTATGATTATCGTTTGGATTTAGTTCTTAGACACAGTTTCTATCATTTGCATAGTGATGTATCTGTAAACTTAATTGAGCAAACAGTGAATATCATTGGATCTGAGAGATCCAGAGTTCAGATAAACCTAAAGTATATGTGGGACCTTAGGCTAAGTCGTATTGGAGAAAAAATGATTAACAAACTGGAGAAATATGAGCTTTTGAGTTTATTAACTGCTAAGTCATATCTAATTTGTGGGACAAGAGGAAAATGACCACTGAGATACTTATCCTTATACACATTTGATGTGTGTAGCTCATGTGTGTGCTAACAAAGAAAGTTGTCTCTACTTCATTATCTTTATCGATGATCAGTCATGATATGGGTAAGTATATGAGATACAAATTTGAAATTTTGAAAGGTTCAAAGAATTTAGATGTTAAGTAGAGAAGCAAATTGAAAAATTTCTAAAGATACTTCGATCAGATCAAAGATGCAATACCCAAAAAAAAACCTTCTCGATTATCTCATAAAATGGCATATTTCATATTGGATCGCTCTTAGTACATCCCAGCTCAATGAGATGATTAAGAAGAGTCATGGGACTATATAAGATATGGTCCGATCCTTTATAGAATTTACTGATTTAATTTATTTCTTTAGGGACATGCTTTATTTCTATGGATTGGGTTCTCTCTGAACCTGTTCCTACTACACCATATGAGATATGACATGTGAGAACTGAATCTTGATTATTTCAGAATCCAAAGATGTCCAGTCTGTGTCAAAGATAATAGGTAGATATGTTAGAGGATAGGTCTATAAAGCTCATCCTAAAAGAGTTTGGGATACTACTTTCTGAAATGATACAATGTGATTGTGACCCGACATGCTATCTTCTTGAAAAATTATTTAACCAAGATGAAGTAGTGGGAGAAAAATTAAGCTCAAAGAGAGTGTCTCTGAAGAGCAACGAGCCGTAGAACCTATATAACCTATTCATGATGAGTCAGTATGCATATATTCCTCCTCCATCTCATACATATAGTAGAATCTCCAATCCTCTCGAAAGGTACTTGGATATGCTTAACAGAGGGTGTAGAGAAAATTATTTCTCATGAGAGATGGAGAACATAGAGATGATCCCAAAATCTACAATGAGGTGATGTAAGACATCGACTCCAAGAAAGGATGTGAATTAGCTTTTCTGACTAGATATCTTTTAAAGATTTCTGTATGGAATAGCTTATGGATTTTATTTTTTATGATAGGAGATCACAAAGTCTACAATACTCTTGAAGTTGGAACAGTCATTTTGATGATATGATCAAATTGTTTGATCAGAAAAGAGAAATTATGTATTTTTAAAAGGGTCAGTGGGAGTGTCCAATACTGATATCGGTTAAAATATTATTGTATATAGATTTTTTCATAAAAAATATAAAGTAAGCATCCTATATTCTATGAATATAAAGATCTATAAAAATAGACAGAATTGAATGCTTGTGTTTTCACAGATAAAGTACAGAGAGTAGATGCTAAAAGGATTGAGCATAAAAATCTCGAAGAGGGGTCTGCTACCTTCTTGAGCATATATGTATGCCATATAATATACTTGAAGTGATATAGTTAATACTGTAAATATGACGAGTAGATATCAGTTGTATCCAGACTGAGAGTGCTGGATTGTTATGAAAATATCCTTAAGTACTTAAGAAGAACTAAAAATTTATTCTTAATTTGGAGAAGGATCAAAGCAAGGAATGGGAGGATACACTAATTAAGATTTTATGTCTGATGTTGATGGTAGAATATCTACATCATGGGTGTGTTCCTATTGATATCTTGGAAGGATTCCAAATAATCGATCAATGAAAGCTGAGTACACTGTAGATGTGTAAGGTGCATTCTGATTCTAATATTAGTTACAGAATTAGATATCATGCCATCAGATGTCATGACATTATACTGCAATAACAATGGCATTATAGCCCTTGCTAAGAAGCCTAGATCTCATCAGATATCCAAGTACATAGAGCAGCAGAACACACGACTACCTCAAGTAGAAATACATAGAGGTGCAGAGAGCAAACTCTACATGAGATATGAATGACTCACTGGTAAGTCACTTATCCAGTCTAAGACTAAAGCCTGTCTTATGAAGATGGGGCTTGGTACATGGCAGATTGGCTTTAGTGCAAGTGGGAGATTGTTGGATGTATGTCTTAGAAGCCAATTTTGACTGATACATATCATATCTCTAGGACATAATTTTGTATATTATGGACATTTATATTACCATTCATGTTTTATGTGTCTATGAATCATTCACATTCTCAAAGAGTTGAGAATTTGAGACATATGTCATTGATGGTTAATTCCTAAATTGCTTCTGATTATAAAATCATCATGGAGATGGTGATTAATCTAGATAAATCAGTACACGGATCGCTTCCTTCGGATAGATGGATCTCGAGTCTGCGGTGTAGTGACACTGGAGCAAGAGTGCGATGGTTGTTAGAGAACAACTAGCACTGAGCGTGACCGACATGAGAAGTCATATGGATGTCTGCTCACTCGTTAGTGACTTTCTCGATGCTGCAGTTGTATGACTGATCCTTTGACCTGTGATGTTACAGCTGCTCGTAGTGAGGCTACTGGAGTTTGACTATACATAAATATGGATCTCAATGAGTCCTCATAGTGGATGTTGATGACAGTTGATCCACTGTAAGAGTAGGATATACACCTAGATGGGATCTATCGATCCTAACAGAAGGGAGTAGTCCTATAGAATTTAAGAAGCTAAGTTTTTAAGTCTATGACTATAGCAGCATGATTAATAAAAAGAATTTCTATGAGAATCACATGTGGACTCAAGCTGATTGAATCTATCATATGACTGATGATGAGGTTTGACGATTCATCCATGACCTGCTATCTGGTCGGAACTCATGATAGAGGGACTGTATCATACGTTAACTGCATCTAGAGGTTCATCACTTTTTATTCTGCTGGGCTGCCACTACTATTGCTAGGTGTCACTGGTAGATTGTGAGACCTACGAGCATCATCTTGATAATCGATGATCTTTGATGGGTAGAGTTGGAACGGTTCTAACTCATTGAAAAGAGTTTCAATGATATTATGATAGGAATCACAATATATCTCTCTACCAGACAGAATAGAACCTATGAAGTCACACACAAAGAGATTTTTGACTGATCAGATGGTTGAATTACGATTATGAATCGTAATAGGATTTGATTATCAATTTGATTGATGATTGATCCAACGCAAAAGTTACATTAAGTAACTCGCTAAAGAGT
>NC_026001.2:13065716-13077628 GCF_000442705.2 Elaeis guineensis
ATTCTGATTCTTCTAGCCATGACATCTATTAGATTTAGATTAGTTTATCTCCTATGTTTAGGATCTATCTTATAGGCCTTATATTTGTTGGCTAATTAACTCTTGAATAGTTTCTATCTATGACTTATGTATTTTGAGTTGACTCATGTATATTGGGACACCTTTTGTATTCAGTCACTTTTGAATATATATATATGTGTGTGTGTGCGCGCGCGTGCGCGCGCGCGCGCTTTGACTTTCAATGAATGTCTATGAATATGATCAAATTGAATTATTTTAATTATGAGATATGAAAAATAACTCATATTAGTGCTGAGAATACTATGAATTATAATATCTTCTAGATAAGCAAGTTGATATATCCTTTATATTTGCTATGTTGAGGGGGAGTAGAGAAATAAGCAATCAAAGAAGGGGGCTAAAGAAGTAAAATATGGTATCAAAAAAGGAGAGTAAAGAAAATATATCTTTTTTTTGTCATCTTTCTTTTCTTTTCTCTATCCTTAAAATTTCTTAAGATCTTAATTGATGCTATCAAAAAGGGAGAGTAAAGAAAATTTGTCCTTTCAAGATCCCTTAAAAGGAGGAGTGGAGAATTTTAATTGATACTATCAAAAAGAGAGAGTAGAAAATCAAAATCGAATTTGAGCAATAAGTAATAAAGAAATACGCAATAAGCAATAAAGAAATTAGTAATAAGCAAATTTGTTAAGCAAATATGTTAAAGAACCAAAATCGTCAGCTTCTTTTTTTTTATCTAATTTTCAAAATAAATAAACTTATAAGCAAATTTTAAATTGATCTTCAAACTACTTATGATGCATTTCGTTCAAATACTTGGCTATGATATTGAAGTGATGCATCTTCATAAATTTGAAATTCATGTTCAATACTTTATATATGCTTTTGCACAAGTATTTTGTCATCATCAAAAAGAGAAAGATTGTTGCTCCTTGAATTGATTTTGATGATTACAAAGCATGTGAGGGGGTTACTAATGATTTTGGCTTGAAAAAAGATTTATTATATTTCAGGGGTAAAATTGTAATTTTATCAAGTTCTGATTCGGAAACCTCAAGAGTAAGAACACAAGATTTATAATCTATTGGAGGTAATTTTAATATTTTTGAATATATATTTTAAAAAAAATTATATTTATATATTTGAGTCGACCCCATGAGTCGACTCATGGCAAAAGGGGCTGAACGGCACATTGAATTCTTTGGCTGGCATACTCTGTGAGTCGACCCCATGAGTCGATCCCTGAGCATGAGTCAACCCTATGAGTCGACCTCTGCTGCTGTGTAGGCCAAAATTACAGAACAATCATTTTCTGTTCTGTGCCACAGAAGTCGACCCCATGAGTCGACTCATGAGCATGAGTCGATCCTATGAGTCGACTCCTGTGACGAAAAAATTTCGCAACGACTAGTTTTCAGCTCGTTTTGGCTGCATTTAATGTCCATTTAATGTGCTCCAACGGCTCTATTTTCAGTCCAGATTACTCTCCACCATTATTTAAAGTTATAAAAGGTACTTAAAGGAGGAAATCAACAAGATTTTGAAAAGGTTCTTTAAGCATTTATTTCAACCCTAAGCAAGAGCCCTCTTAAAAGTTTAAGAAGCTTTATTTTAAGTTCACCAATCCCTCAAGAGCTCATTCAAGTCTTCAACCACCTTGAGAGAAATCAGAAGAGCTTCATTCTTATTATGTAAAGTATATTTAAAGCTTTATTTGCTCATTAAAGGAGCTATATCTGTATTTCTGTATGATTAACTGCTATACTCTATTTTGAGTTGATATTTTATTTTGAAAGGATTCCAAAATATGGAAAAGTTGATTCGAACCTTGAATCGGATTGTATTGGCTTGGCTTGTACCTGAAAAATAAGTGTTCTAACTTGGAATAGTTAGAGTCGGAGGTTCCGATGTTGTATTCGGGTTGAATATGGTTTAGTGGATTTAAATTCTCAAGTAGGAGCTTGGAGAGTGGACGTAAGTGCAAAGTTGGCATCGAACCACTATAAATTTTTTTATTTGTATTGTGCTTACTTGCTCTCCTTTTAAATTTTCTTATCTTCTTGCTTTCTTGCATCCAACTTCTACACCTTGCATAAATTTTACTCTCCACATTTATCCTTCTCATTGTTAAATAATCTTTATAGTTGTAAGTTAATTTTTAAATTTTTAAAAATCTAATTCACCCCCTCCCCTCTTGGGTTGCATAGCTGAGCAACATTTAGATTTATCTGAACTCTGGATCTCTCAGATCCAATGACATTCACTGTTTGCTCAATTAAGTTCACAGATACATCGCTATGCAAATGATAGAGACTGTGTCTAAGAACTAAATCCAAATGATAATCATAAAGGACAAATACCCATGGCCACAGCAGCAACTCTTAACCTATTGCCAATTTCAAGGGTTACGTCCTCAGCCCTCTACCTTTCCATCGACTCTATAAAATCACTAGAGTCTATATCTCAACTAGGAGAAAAAAAAATTGTAAGGATAGTATTGAGCAATTTCGATATGTCTACTCTAGACATGTCTTTATTTCTTTAGGTTCTCTAGGTATTTACCTCTGAACTCTTTCAAGGTTCCTTTGTCAGTAACAATTTGACCAATTTAGATAAGATGCCAGGATGGTCTTTTGTATGGTAGTTTATCATAAACTATCCATATAAACTAAACAGAGATCGTAGGATTAAATTCGCAAGCAATTTCTTATGCATGATCATGTCGAGCTTTTTGAGCTCCTTAACGTCCTTGATCATTATCAAATAACGATCATAGACTGATTGCCCATCATGCATCACATGCGCTGTGCGACTTTAATCATCTCATAATACTTGTAGATGAATCAATATGTCGTTGGCCGTGAACATGTGCTCATGCAAACGTTAGAGTTCATCTAACATGGACTTCAACATATTGCACCTATCTTTATTGTCATTGTCCATCCACTCAATAAGTATAGCTCATTGACTTTGAGCTGGACAGGCTGTTAACATTAATCTGATAGAGAATATTCTTTAATTTTCTAAAATTTAAAAATAATTCTTAAATTTATGAGTCAGTCTATGTAATCGATTTCGGTTAATCGATTGATATCTAGAATTTAAGCTAGAGGGTTGGAAGCTTACATAATAAACAGCAAAGAATAAAGATTCTAATTAGATATTTGTACTTATTTTATAATTTATTCTAGAAACTTTTAAATGTAAAAAGGCTCTCACTATTTTATCAGATCTCCCACACTCTCCGAATGGAGAAACAAAAATCCTAACGTGATAACTGAATTTTTAATGAGTGCTGTGGTCCCACCGATGCCGTGCACCTCACCTAACAGTTATTGGTAACACGAACAAATACCAATGCGTGGATAACTCTTTGTCCAGATGCTTTTTTAAGCATGTTGCAGCGACTTGATCTCTAAGTCATATGAGCTCACCTAACAGTTATTGCCCACACTTCTTAGTTAAGTCAGACCCATCGTTTATAAGCAGGTGTAAAGCTGTCATTAGGTCCCTCACCTAATAGTTATTGGGTCCAACTCTATCTTTATCCTGGGGCAACTCTTTGCTAATAGAGTGGTTGCATGTTTTCAATGCAACTGAACCATTGTGACCAGTCGAGAACAATCAATGCCGGTAGTACATCCGTACATCTACAATGGTGGAAGACTATTGGACTTAATATTTATGGAGAGATTTGGATTTAGGTCTCATCTAATTAATCATCACATGACTAATCTAATTGGCATGGACTAAATCAAAATACGAAGCAACCATATTTGAGACTCAATCTTCCAAATTGATCAGGTAAGTAGAGATTGATCGAGGTTCCCCCGTTACTTTCCTTAGACATCAATAAATTGGTCAGATCAATGAATGAAATCAATTAAATAATCACCTTTCAATTACTTATCTTAAATATCAATTGGTCAATTAGTCCGAATAGGTTAGCTTAGGTGAATTAGATTCGAGCCGTAGAGCCGAATTAGGTCCTTAGGTTAATCAATTTTACATATGGGTGTCAATCGATTCGATCAACAATAATTATATGATCTTAAGCTCTATTGACCTCATCCTAATCAATACTTGATTCGGTTTGATCAACTTGCTAAATCGATTTAGACCCAATATGATCAAATCAAAAATCTTAGATATAATCCAATTACATGACCTAATTTGATCTACCCATGATCAATCCTTCATGCACAAATACTAATTTTAGATCTTAAATCTAAATTTTAGATCTAAATTCTTTACATAAAAATATATTTTGATCTCGAAATAATTTTCAGATCATACATACAAACGTATATCACATACATGAATAAATTCAGGTCATAGAAATAAATTTCAGCCCTAAGCATGCTTTCATATATTATATAAATAAATCAAAATAGATCTCAAAACTCTTTTCAAAACTAAATAATAAAAATATATATTATATATATGCTAAAAAATTAGATCTAAAATTTTATTTAATTAAAAATTTTAACATCATTTTAAGATAACCATACAATATAACAAGTTATGTCAGGACAATCTTATATCAGAACGACATCAGAAACTTTTAGATCTGAAATTTTTCTTTACAGATTTCATATTTAAATCTTAATCTCATGCATATGACGTAGCTCTGATACTACTATTGGAGTTTCATAGTTTCATGCATGTAAAATTTTTCAAAATAAGTATACAACAGAATTTAAAATTTTCAGATTAAATCTAATTTAATCTAAGTATGCATAAGATCAAATCTTAAAATCATAAATAGGATCATCATATGTGAGATAGAATTTATATATAGAAATTGAATAGAAAAAAATAAATAGAGAACATACCTTGGCATGGATCAATCTTCATCATGAACTGATGATCATAGATGTCTTCCGAAGGTTCCTTGAAGTCGAACAAGTGTTCGACCTCTATGGGTATCCACACGAGACTTCGATCTGATCAAAAATTTTTTGATCTCACCAGAGTGCTAGCTCCTTTGCAGAGATCGCATCTTGATGGTTGAAAATCTTCTTTCTCTTAAGATACTCTTAAAGAAGAAGAAGAACATAGGAGGATATTGATCTCTACGCTAGAGATCATGAGAAGAATCCTTTCTTTTTTTTTTTTCCTAAAATCCATACCCCAAATCTCTACACTAGAGATGTGAGAATTTTTGTCTAACTTTTGGACAAAAGGAGAGGAGAAACCCATGTCCAAACTAGGACAAAAGAGAGGAGAGGAGATGTCCTAACAATCAATCTTTGGTTGTTGTAAGAAAGAAGGGATATGAAGCAACCATACCTCACGCCCATAGCCTTCATGCCGTCCCTCTGTCTCTCTTGATTTTTCCACGTACAAAGCCCTCTCCTTTTGACATCAAACTTGATCCATATCTGGTCCTTTACGCCCCAAAGGATCTCATGCTTAAATAGGAGAAGTGGAGATAGATTTTGAGTAGGAGATAAGAGTCCAATAATTTTTGGACTATTAATTTTATGCCACCCAACACACATCAGATTTGCACCCCAAGTTTCTCATGAAAATAAGAGATTTAAAACTCCTTCTTACACGCTAATTAGGGAGGAAGAATGGAGTTAAAAATTGGTTGGGTGTGGGTTTGTTTAGGCATCCAAATCCAAGTCGGCGTGGGACCTTGGTTGGTGCATGAAAAGAGAGGAATTTTAATCTCATAGGACTTTTCTTTTAAGTAGCTGATTTAAACTAATTTAAATCCGAACCAATCCTAATCATATTAGAAACTGATTAGACCCAAATAGATAAAAAATTAAATCTAATTTAGAGTGCAAACTATTTAGATTAAATATCACCTAATTAGAAGAGTTTTAGTCCTTTTGGATTCTCTTTTGGTGCTTGAGTCAAACTCAATTTAATCTTAATCCAATTAGAATTTGATACACCTATAAAGATGAGAATTTTTAATCCAAATAGGAACTCAAACATTCTTGTTTAAATCTTAATCTAATTAAAAATTAAGTCCAACTCAAATTCTAATTCAATTAAGAATTATTCTCCCATACAATTTGGTTATCTCATAATCCAATTAGGTTTGATCAAATCAAATCCATGTCAAGTCAAATTAAATCTATTTTAATTAGACTTGATGTAAGCCCCATAGCTCAATCAAATTGAGCCAATTAGCAATTCAATTTCTAATTAATCCTCCTATAACTCACTAACTTTTTAGCGAGTTACTTAATGCAATTTTTGTATTGGATCAATTATCAATCAAATTAATAATCAAATCCTATCACGATTCATAATCATAATTCGACCATCTGATTAGTCAAAAATCTCTTTGTGTGTGATCCCATAGGTTCTATTCTATTTGGTAGTGAGATATATTGTGATCCTATCACAATATTTTTGAAACTCTTTTCAATGGATTGGAACCATTTCAACTCTGCCCATCAAGGATCATCGATCATCAAGATGATGCTCGTGGGTCTCACAATCTATCAGTAACACCTAACAGTATGTAGTGACAACCTAACAGAATAAAAGGTGATGAATCTCTAAGTGCAGTTAACGTATGATACAGTCTCTCTATCGTGAGTTCCGACCAGATGGCAAGTCATGCATGAATCATCAAACCTCATCATCGGTCATATGATAGATTCAATCAGCTTGAGTCCATATATGATTCTCATAAAATTTTTTTTTATTAATCACACTGCTATAGTCATAGACTTAAAGATTCAGCTTCTTAAATTTTATAGGACTACTTTCTTCTGCTAGGATCGATAGATTCCATCTAGATGTACGTTCTACTCCTACGGTAGACCAACTATCACCAACATCCACTATAAGGGCTCGTTGAGATCCATATTTATGTGTAGTCAAACTCCAGCAGTCTCACTGCGAGTAGCTGTAATACCATAGGTCAAAAGATCAGTCATACAACCATAGCATTAAGAAAGTTACTAACGAGTGAGCAGACATTCATGTGACTTTTCGTATTGATCGCGCTCAATGCTAGTTTTTTTCTAACAACCACCTACACTCTCACTCCAGTGTCACTACACCGCAGCCTCGAGATCCATCTGTCCAAAAGAAGTGATCCGTATACTGATTTATTTGGATCAATCACAATCTCCATAATGATCCTGTGATTAGGAGCAATTTAAGAATTAACCATCAATGACACATGTCTCAAATTCTCAGCTCTTTGAGAATATGTGTCATCATCTTGTTATTCACTTGGATGATTTATAGACACATAAAATATGAATGATAATATAAATACTTATAAAATATAAAATCGTATCCTAGAGATATAATGTGTGTCAGTCAAGATTGACTTTTAGGACATACATCCAATACGGTTTCGATCTGTTGAAAGACATAAATCTGATGGAATCAAGTTAGAATTTATGAAAAATTGGTTATTTACAATCGGATTCAGTTTTTACACTTTTAACCCATATGAAATCGAACTCAACCGATGTAGTAATTCACAAACTCACTTTCATTTTGGGATGACATCGTTTAGACTTCAATACTTAATTCTGAAAAATATCACGTCACCCATTTAAATTTATGAGAATATTAATATTGAATTATTGATGGAAGTACATCAATTTGAAATAATTCTAAAGTGAAAGCTTTCATATGTAGTTACTCTCAGATAAGTAAATCTTTTTTTTTGTTTTATTTTGTATAAGTTCAAAAATAAGCTCAAAATTTGTAACTAATAAGGTTTAAGCATTTTTCATATTAAATTGATAAAAAAAAGGTAAATAAGGTTAAGTGGGCTAATATTGGACTTAAAATCAATATTGAGTCAACATTGAAGTCCAAATCAATACAATCCATCTGAATCTGCTACAAATCGTTCACTTCGATTTCAAACAGTTTATACATGATAAATAGTTGGTAGTGCTTTAAATTTTTTTCAATTCGATTGAGTTCGGTCAGATAAAATTTTTTTCTCAACTCAACTAAACCTAATCCATGCTCAACCTAGATAGAAATGGGGAGGAGAGAGTGGGGGAGAGGGGAGACTGACTTAGTTCAGTAGTGGCATCAATAGTGTTGATTTCAGGGTGATTGGCATGCAAAAATTTTTCGATTATCCTAATTACAGCAGAAGCAAATATAAAAATAATTTTTATATCTATTGTGCGATGCCAACCCTCTCCCCTTTTTATTTTTGTCGCCCAAACCAGAGGTAGTTTCCATGCCAAAAACCTACTCTAATCAGATTATAATTGGTTTGAATTAATTAGGCTCTATCCCTATCTAGATAGATGTCCTAACTAATCAAGAAACCATTTGGCGACTCCTCCCTATCCTTTCACACGCGCAACCAAAGGATTAGTGAGAAAAATCATTGCCCATCCTTCTTCTTGGTCGACTAAGTGGAGAGAGAAGCTCAGGTACAAGTGGGCTAGGTGATTAGGTTCAATTAGATTCAATCTGAGTTCAAATCGAATCTAATTTGAGCCTGATTCAAATCAAATTCGAAAGAATGTCAAATCTGATCCAATCAAGATTAAAATCTAAATCTAATTAGTATTAAATTAAATCAAATTTAATTTAATTAAATTTAATTTAAATTAATTAAGACTTGATCTATAATTTAATCAATCTTAATTAAATTATAATATTTATAATTAAGATCCTTTGCTAACAATTAGCAGTTACTACATCTGTAACACTTATAAATTAACAGTTTTTAAATTCAAATCATCAATTCAATTGATAATTCAAATATGATCCAAACTGTTGATCGAGTCAAGCTCTTTTTGTGTATGACCCCTCAGATTTTATTCTGTCTGGTACTGAGACATATGTGATCTCTATCACAGTATCATCGAAACTCCTTTCAATAGACTGGAACGATTTCAACTCACCTCAAATAGGGATCTTTGATCCAAAAATGATCCTAGTGAGTTCTCACAATCTACTAATGACGTCTAGCAGCATGTAATGGCAATCCAGTAGAATAGAAGAATGAATTTGTAGGTGCAGTTATCATGTAATATAGTCCTTCTATCATGAGTCCTGACTAGACGAAAGTCATGGAGAACTCGTCAAATCCCATCGTCAGTCATATACCAGATTGGCTCGACTCAAGTTCATTTGTGAATCTCGTGAAAACTCTTTTTCAGTATTCACATTTACTCTGGCCAGAGACTTTCTGAACTCAGTCTCGTGAATCATATAGGACTATCATTTTTCTATCAAGATTGATAGATTCTATCCAAATGCATCATACTCAAACAGCGAACTTGAACCTACTAGAGCCAACATACACAATAAGGATCTGAATGGCTAGAGACTATGAAAACGTGCAGTCAAACTAAATAGCATTATTGCGAATAGCTAATATATTGCAGGTCAAAGGACCACTCACACTACTGCAATATTAAGAAAATCACTGACGAGTGAGTAAAATCCAAGTAGTTTCTCATATTGATCATGCTTAGTGCAAGTTATTTTCTAACAACCATCTGCACTGTCATCGCAGTATCTCCACACTGCAGACTTGAGACTCATCTGTTTGAAAGAAAGATGATTCGTACATCGATCTAACTAGATCGATCACTATCCTTCGTGATGATCCTCCAATCGAGAGTATTTAAAAATTAACCACTAATGATATATGTCTCAAATTCTTAATATCTTGAGAATATACAAAATTATCTTTGTTAATTTTTAGGATAAATTATGGACGCATATAACATGATTGGTAATAAAAATTGTCCGTCAAGTATAAAATATGTCCTAGAATTATGGTATATATCAGTCAAAATCGACTTCTAGGACATACATCTAACAATCTTTTATTTGGACTAAAATCAATCTACTATATACCTAAGCCCTATCTTTGCAAGACAGGCTTCGATCTTTAGCTGGCCAAGTGACTTGGGCCTTACCACATCCTATGTGGAGTCTACTCTCTACACCTCTAAATATTTCTACTTAAGATAATCACATATACCACTGCTCTATGTGCTTGGACTTCTAATGAGATCTAGACTCCTTAGCTAAAACTATGGGGTCATTATCTTTGCAGTATAGTGTCATGATATCTGATGGCATGACATATAGTTCTGCAACTAACATAAGAACCAGAATGCATCCTACACATTTATAGCATATTCAGCTTCCATTGATCAGTTGCTTGAAACTTTTCCAACATACCGAATCAAATATTGCTCAAGAACACATCCTGATGTACATATTCTACCATCAGCATCAGTGCATCCTTCCACTTTCAGCTCTGACCTTTCACCAAAGATCAGAAATAAACTCTTAGTGCTTCTCAAATACTTAGAGATGTTTTCACAATAATCCAATGCTCTTAGTCTGAATTCAATTAATATCTGCTCATGACTCTCATAGCAAAAGTATATCAAGTCGAGTACATAGCATGACATACGCCTATGCCTAAGAGGATAGCAAACCCCTCTTGGAAGTTTCTATGTTGAACTCTTTCAACACCTCTTCTATGTGCTTTTCTGTGAAAATTCAAACATTCTTTTAGGTCTATCTCTATAGATTATTATTCTCAGAATACAAGATGCTTATCCTGAATCTTTGATGAAAATTCTATATACAACCATATATTAACTGATGTCAGCATGGGACACTCTCACCGATCTTCATGTAAACATATGATTCTTCCTCATTTTTGATGAAATCAAATAATTTGATCACATCATCGAAATGAGTATTCCAACTTCGAGATGCTTTCATAAATCCATAAATGGATCTTTGCATTGTGATCTCCATTACTGGAAGTGAAATCTATAGGCCGCTTCATATAGATATCTTCCTAAGATATCCATTCAAGAAGGCTATCTATACATCCATTTCTCGAGGTCGATGTTCAACATCGCCTCATTGTAGATTTTGAGATCATCTCTATGATCCCTATCTCCTATGAGAAATACTTTCTCTGGATCCTCTGTAAGAATGCCAAGTATCTTTCAAAAGGATGGAAGATCCTGCTAGATCTATAAGATGGAGGAGGTACTATATGAATTGACTCATCATGAATAGGTTCTACAGATCCTATGACTCGTTGCTTTTCAAAAATTTTTTCTTCGAGCTTATCCTCCCACTGTCTCTATTCTGGATAAACTATTTTTCAAGAAGATGACACGATAGCTCACAATCACATTGTGATCCTTTGGAAAGATAAAGTAATATCCTAAACTATTTAGGATCTTCATGGAACAAGCTCTTATAGATCTAGCCTCTAACTTATTTGCCATGTCATATCTCATACGGTATGGCAGGAATAGATTTAGAGAGAATCTTATTCAGATTTTAGAAAGTAAATCATGTCCCTAAAGAAACAAAAGTTAAATCAGTGAAGTTTATGATGGATCGAACTATATCTCATATAGTGCCATTGCTCCTCTCAAATATCCATTGAGCTAGTGTACAAGGAGGATTCGATCATAAAATTATGCCATTTTCTTAAGATAACCAAAAAATTTTTTATTTGGTATTATATCCTCGATCTGATTGAAATACCTTTAGAATTTTTCTACTTTACTTCTCTACTTCACATCTGAATTATTTGAACCTTTTAAAGGCTTCAGACTTATATCTTATACACATATCCATACTATGACTGATCATTAGTAAAGATAATGAAGTAGCGGTAACCTCCCTTGTTTGGCTCATCAAATAGGCCACATACATCAAATGTGTACCAAAGTAAGTATCTCAGTGGTCTTATCCCATTATCCTATAAAGGGCAGCTTCGTCAGTTATCGTTAAAGAGATGATTCACAGAGTATATATGACTCAACAGTCAATGAATCCAAAGGCTCATATTTCTTTAGTGGATAAATCATTTTTTCTCTTATATGATCTAGCTTTAAGTATCACACACACGCACACGCACGCACGCACGCACACAC
>NC_026001.2:13077728-13132616 GCF_000442705.2 Elaeis guineensis
AAAATTAACTTACAACTATGAGGATTATTTAATAATGAGCAGGATAAATGTGGAGAGTGAAATTTATGCAAGGTGTAGAAGTTGGATGCAAAAAAGTAAGAAGATAAGAAAATTTAAAAGGAGAGCAAGTAAGCACAACACAAACAAAAAGATTCATAGTGGTTCGATGCCAACTTTGCACCTACGTCTACTTTTCAAGCTCCTATTTGGAAATTCAAATCCACTAAACCGTATTCAACCCGAATACAATGTCGGAACCTCTGACTCTAGCTATTCCAAGCTAGAACACTTATTTTTCGGATACAAGTCAATCCAATACAATCTGATTCAAGGTTCGGATTAATCTTTCTATGTTTTGAAGTCCTTCCAAAATAAAATATCAACTCAAAATAGAGTATAGCAGTTAATCACACAGAAATACAAATATAGCTCCTTTAATGAGCAAATAAAGCTTTAAATATACTTTACACAATAAGAATGAAGCTCTTCTGATTTTTTTCAAGGTGGTTGAAGACTTGAATGAGCTCTTGAGGAGTTGGTGAACTTGAAATAAAAGCTTCTTGAATTTTTAAGAAGGCTCTTACTGAGGGTTGAAATGAATGCTTGAAGAACTTTTTTAAAACCTTATTGATTCTCTCCTTTAAGTGCCTTTTATAACTTCAAATAATGGTGGAGACTAATCTGGGCTGAAAATAGAGTCGTTGGAGCACATTAAATGGGTATTAAATGCAACCAAAATGAGCTGAAAACTAGCCGTTGCGAAATTTTTTCATTACAGGGGTCGACTCATAGGGTCGACTTATGCTCATGAGTTGACTCATAGGATCGACTTCTGTGGCACAGAATAGAAAATGACTGTTCTGTAATTTTAGCCTACACAGCAGCAGAGGTCGACTCATAGGCTCGACTCATGCTCAGGGATCGACTCATGGGGTCGATTCACAGAGTGTGCCAGCCAAAGAATTCAGCATGTCGTTTAGCCCCTTTTGCAATGAGTTGACTCATGGAGTCAACTCAAATATATAAACATGATTTTCTTTCAAAATACATATTCAAAAATATTAAAATTGCCTCCAATAGATTACAAATCTTGTGTTCTTGCTCTTGAGGCTTCTGAATCAGAACTTGATAAAATTATGATTTTGCTCCTGAAATACAATAAATCTTTTTTCAAGTCAAAATCATTAGTAATCCCTTCAAATACTTTGTAATCATCAAAATCAATTCAAGAAGCAATACTAAAGTATATGTGGAGCCTTAGGCTAAGTCGTATTGGAGAAAAAATGATTAACAAACTGGAGAAATATGAGCTTTTGGGTTTATTAACTGCTGAGTCATATCTTGTTTGTGTATCATCTCTTTGATGAAATATGACCAAGCTACTCTTGTGGGACAAGAGAAAAAGGACCACTGAGATATTTATCCTTGTACACATTTGATGTGTGCAGCTCATGTGATGTGCTAACAAAGAAAGTTGTCTCTGCTTCATTATCTTTATCGATGATCAGTCATGATATGGATAAGTATATGAGATACAAATTTAAAATTTTGAAAGGTTCAAAGAATTCAGATGTTAAGTAGAGAAGCAAATCGAAAAATTTCTAAAGATATTTTGATCGGATCGAGGATGCAATATCAAAGAAAAAAACTTCTCGATTATCTCATAAAATGGCATGTTTCATATTGGACCGCTCTTAGTACATCCCAGCTCAACGAGATGATTAAGAAGAGTCATGGGACTATATGAGATACGGTCCGGTCCTTTGTAGAATTTACTGATTTAATTTATTTCTTTAGGGACATACTTTATTTCTATGGATTGGGTTCTCTCTAAACATGTTCCTACTACACCATATGAGATATGGCATGTGAGAACTGAATCTTGATTATTTTAGGATCCAAGGATATCCAGTCTGTGTCAAAGACAATAGGTAGATATGTTAGATGATAGGTCTATAAAGCTCATCCTAAAAGACTTTGGGATACTACTTTCTGAAATGATCACAATATGATTGTAACCCGACATGCTATCTTCTTGAAAAATTGTTTAACCAAGATGAAGCAGTGGGAGAAAAATTAAGCTCAAAGAGAGTGTTTCTAAAGAGCAACGAGCCGTAGGACCTATAGAACCTATTCATGATGAGTCAGTATGCATTTATTTCTCCTCCACCTCGTACATATAGTAGAATCTCCAATCCTCTCGAAAGGTACTTGGGTATGCTTAACAGAGGATGTAGAGAAAATCATTTCTCATAAGAGATGGAGAATATAGAAATGATCCCAAAACCTACAATGAGGTGATATAAGACATCGACTCCAAGAAAGGATGTGAATTAGCTTTTCTGACTAGATATCTTTTAAAGATTTTTATATGGAATAGCTTATGGATTTCACTTTTTATGATAGGAGATCACAAAGTCTACAATACTATTGGAGTTGGAACAGTTATCTTGATGATATGATCAAATTGTTTGATCAAAAAAGAAAAATTATGTGTTTTCAAAAAGATCAGTAGGAGTGTCCAATACTGACATCGGTTAAAATATTATTGTATATAGATTTCTTCATGAAAAATATAAAGCAAGCATCCTATATTTTATGAATATAAAGATTTATAGAAATAGATTAAATTGAATGCTTGTGTTTTCACAGATAAAATACAGAGAGTTGATGCTGAAAGGATTGAGCATAAAAATCTCGGAGAGGGATCTGCTACCTTCTTGGGTATATATGTATGCCATATAATGTACTTGAACTGATATAGTTAATACTGTAAATGTGACAAGTAGATATCAGTTGTATCCAGACTGAGAGCGCTGGATTGTTGTGAAAATATCCTTAAGTACTTAAGAAGAACAAAAATTTATTTTTAATTTGGAGAAAGATTAAAGCAAGGAATGGAAGGATACACTAATTAAGATTTTATGTCTGATGTTGATGGTAGAATATCTACATCATGGGTGTGTTTCTATTGATATCTTGGAAGGATTCCAAACAATCAATCAATAGAAGCTGAATACACTGTTGATGTGTAAGATGCATTCTGATTCTAATATTAGTTGCAGAATTGGATGTCATACCATCAGATGCCATGACATTATACTGCCAAGACAATGGCACTATAGCCATTGCTAAGAAGCCTAGATCTCACCAGATATCCAAGCACATAGAGCAGCAGAACACACGACTACCTCAAGTAGAAATACATAGAGGTGCAAAGAGCAAACTCTACATGAGATGTGGATGACCCACTGGTAAGTCACTTATCTAGTCTAAAACTAAAGTCTGTCTTATGAAGATGGAGCTTGGTACATGACAGATTGGCTTTAGTGTAAGTGGGAGATTGTTAGATGTATGTCTTAGAAGCCAATCTTGACTGACACATATCATATCTCTAGGACATGATTTTATACACTATGGATATTTATAGTACCATTCATATTTTATGTGTCTATGAATCATTCACATTCTCAAAGAGCTGAGAATTTGAGACATGTATCATTGATGGTTAATTCCTAAATTGCTCCTGATTATAGGATCATCATAGAGATGGTGATTGATCCAGATAAAATAGTGCATGGATCGCTTTCTTCGAACAGATGGATCTCGAGTCTGCGGTGTAGTGATACTGGAGCAAGAGTGCGATGGTTGTTAGAGAACAACTAGCACTGAACGTGACCAACATGAGAAGTCACATGGATGTCTGTTTATTCGTTAGTGACTTTCTCGATGCTGCAGTTGTATGACTGATCCTTTGATCTGTGGTGTTACAGCTGCTCGTAGTGAGGCTATTGGAGTTTGACTACACATAAATATGGATCTCAATGAGCTCTTGTAGTGGATGTTGACGATAGTTGATCCACTGTAGGAGTAGGGTGTACATCTAGATGGGATCTATCGACCCTAGTAGAAGGGAGTAGTCCTATAGAATTTAAGAAGCTAAGGTTTTAAGTCTATGACCATAGCAACGTGATTAATAGAAAAGAGTTTTCATGAGAATCACATATGGACTGAAGCTGATTGAATCTATCATATGACCGATGATGAGGTTTGACGATTCATCCATGACCTGCCATCTGGTCGGGACTCACGATAGAGGGACTGTATCATACGTTAACTGCATCTAGAGATTCATCACCTTTTATTTTGCTGGACTGCCACTACATATTGTTAGGTGTCACTGGTGGATTGTGAGACCCATGAGCATCATCTTGATGATCGATGATCTTTGATGGGTAGAGTTGGAACGGTTCCAACCCATTGAAAAGAGTTTCAATGATATTGTGATAGGGATCACAATATATCTCTTTACCAGACAGAATAGAACCTATGGGATCACACACAAAGAGATTTTTGACTGATCAGATGGTTGAATTATGATTATGAATCGTGATAGGATTTGATTATCAATTTGATTGATGATTGATCCAACGCAAAAATTACATTAAGTAACTCGCTAAAGAGTTAGTGAGTTATAGGAGGATTAATTAGTAATTGGATTGCTAATTGGCTCAATTTGTTTGAGCTATGAGACTTGCATCAAGTCTAATTAAATTAGATTTAATTTGACTTGATATGAATTTGATTTGATCAAACCTAATTGGGTTATGAGATAACCAAATTGCATGGGAGAATGATTCCTAATTGAATTAGGATTTGAGTTTGACTTAATTTCTAATTAGATTAAGATTTAAACAAGAATGTTTGAGTTTCTATTTGGACTAAGAATTTTCATCTTTATCGGTGCACCAAATCCTAATTAGATTAGAATTAAATTGAGTTTGACTCAAGCACCAAGAGAGAGTCCAAAAAGATAAGAACTCCTCCTCTAATTAGGTGACATCTAATCTAAATAGTTTGGGCTCCAAATAAAATTTGGTTTTCCATCTATTTGGATCTAATTAGTTCCTAATATGATTAGGATTGGTTGGGATTTAAATTGGTTTAAATCAACCACCTAAAAGAAGAGTCCCATGAGATTAAATTTCTTTCCTTTCCATGCACCAACCAAGGTCCCATGCCTACTTGGATTTGGATGCCTAAACAAACCCACGCCCAACCAATTTTTAACACCATTTTTCCTCCCTAATTAGTGTGTAAGGAGTTTTAAATCTCTTATTTTCATGAGAAACCTGGGCGTAAATCTGATGTGTGTTGGGCGGCATAAAATTAAGAGTCCAAAGATCATTGGACTCTTATCTCTTACTCAAAATCTATCTCCACTTCTTCTATTTAAATGTGAGATCCTTTGGGGTGTAGAGGACCAGGTATGGATCAGGTTTGACGTCAAAAGGAGAGGGCTTTGTGCGTGGAAAAATCAAGGGAGAGAGAGGGATGGCGTGAAGGCTATGGGTGTGAGGTATGGTTGCTTCATATCCCTTCTTTCTTACAACGACCAAAGGTTGGTTGTTAGGACATCTCCTCTCCTCTCTTTTATCTTAGTTTGGACATGGGTTTCTCCTCCCTTTTTGTCCAAAAATTGAACAAAAATTTTTACATCTTAGTGTAGAGATTTGGGGCATGGGTTTTAAAAAGAAAAGAGAAGAAAGGGTTTTTCTCGTGATCTTTAGCATAGAGATCAATATCCTTCTATGTTCTTCTTCTTCTCTAAAAGTGTCTTGAGAGAAAAGAAGATTTTCAACCGTCAAGATATGATCTCTACAAGGGAGCTAGCACTCCGGTGAGATCAAAAAGTTTCTTGATCAGATCGAAGTCTCGTATGGATATCCGTAGAGGTCGGACATTTGTGCGACTTCAAGAGACTTTCAAAAGACATCCATGATCATCAGTTCGCGGTGAAGATTGATACATGCCAAGATATATTTTTTATTTATTTTTATTTATTTGATTTCTATATCTAAATTTTATTTTATATATGATGATTCTATTTACGATTTTAAGATTTGATCTTATGCATGTTTAGATTAAATTAAATTTAATCTGAAAATTTTAAATTTCGCTTTATATTTATTTTGAAAAAATTTACATATATGAAACTATAAAACTCCAACAAACCGATGTTTATTGAGTCGAATTGGATGGGTTTCTTCATATTTTGGTTATTTGCTCAATCCTATTTCCATCTACCCCTTTCTCTTTCTTTAAAAAGACCTTACAAATTAGGGATGGTGGCCCAGTCAACTTTTTCGTGGATCCAACTCATTCGAAACTTTAATAGGATCTAGGTTCCTTAGATGTCTAGTTAAACACGTAGCAAATAACTTAATAACCCAAGTCTGACTCTCCATTTTGTTCCCATCCATTTGATGGGTTAATATGGGTTATTCTTCGTCCCCAAGACTTGGCCGGTGGTGGCCTGAGTAACTTCTCTATGAGAAATTCTTTATACATTGTTGGTAGTATAGAAAATTCGATATGGAGTGCGCCGCTTTATGTGATTGATCCACATAGCCATCATTTTCTAACGTGCATTTAATACCTACAGTTTCACTTTTATGTTTAAAAATTTTATATAACGAAAGTACTCCTATCTTTTGAAAAAAAATTTATAATATCTTGTGACATATTATAATTTCCTACGTACAGGATGTTATAATATGGCTCATAAAATTATGACATTCAGTATATATTATGACATCCTGCGTCAAATTATGATTTTCTGTATGCAGTATGTCATAATATGTTCCAAGATATTATAATATGACGTAGGATATTATAATATAGAGGGGTATTTTTGTCCAACTACTTTTTAATACGTATTTAATGTCTGTAGTTTTATTTTTTCGTGTGAAAATTTTGAATGATAAAAATATTTTTATTTTTTTTAAAAAATTTATAATATTTTGCATCAAAATTATGAGTAGATAAAAAAAATTTTCTTCTCTGTTCCCATCCTCTTCAGCATTATTTTTTTATTTTTTATTAAATTTATTTGAATATAAATTTTTATAAAAATATGAAAGAGTATGAAAAGATTTTAACTCCAAATCTTTAGAGGGCTTAACCACCGCCTTAACCAATAAAGCACAGGTGTTTTAAGCTGCAGAATCGTAAAATATTTATATCTTTCTTACGTGTAAATACCAACACAAAACCTGAGCTATCGTCTAAGCTTCCCTATTCGGCCGCCCCAAGCCTCCCAACCGATTGAGCCTTCCGAGGGAGAGGACAAAATCGGGGAAAACATAAGAAAAATCAACGAAAACAAAGGAGAGACGGAAAAATTAAATGGTAAGATCTTTCCCCTCATTTGTTTTATCTTTTCGCTTGCTTTTCTTTTTATTTCATACATTTTTTTGGAGATCTGTGGGGAACGAGAGCACCTGAGGGAGATCGGAGGGTTTCCTAGGTTCCGGTTGTGGCGATATGATTTGGTCCCCTTGAGGTTGATGTTTTGAGAGCTTAATCTTGGTAGAAGCAAGATATTTTGTACGATTTGGGAATTTTTTTGATCGAAAAGATTCTTTTTTTGGCTACAAAATTTTCAACTTATGGAGTTCTGTTCTTATGATAATATGAAGAATATGATACCAAATCCATGGTGTGAGACTTGCTCTATGTTCGACCTTTCTGAACTGTCATGTGGACGCATGAACACGGCCTTTCTCACGCTATTCAACTCCAAGGGCCAAATGTATGTCATGGTAGCTTGCACTGGCCACCACAGAATCAGAGAGACAAGGACACAAGGCTCATGGTTTAACATGTCCTTTTCCTTACTTTCTGAACATTAGCTTTGTGAGATAGGAGGTGGTCTAATTGTGTTGAAAGGTTGTGTAGGAGTCATGCTTGGAATCCGAGAAACCAATTTTTGATTGGTATGATCAATAAACTGGGATTGGGCCGATAGAAATATATCATCTTTCATTTTTCTTCTCTATATATTTGATATTTATCTGTTGTTCGGTCAAAAGGAATCCATCATGTCCGTATTATCATTTTTTGGGCATTGAAGCATCGTTTTTTTTTTGGATTCATTGTCTTGATAATCCACAGTAAATCACATTTACTGCTTCCAGATTTTAATTTTATATGATATTTTGAATTATTAGGCAGGTTCGGCTTGATCGGGCAGGTTCCAATATCTGAATAACCCGACCGGAGTAAAGGTTAATTGGGTGGGTCTGGGTATCCAATGGGTTTACCATTTTTTAGTGGGATGGGTTTGGGATTTTCGGATAATTTTGTAATCGGGTTTGGGACAGGTCCAAAGTAAGATTTTAAACAGGTTCAGATACAGGTAGGGCAAATTTTGCGGGTGCCCTACCTGTTGCCATCCCTACCTACAACCAACAACTAACCTACTCGTATATCAATTGCTCTACTCACACACACTAACCAATGATATATATATATATATATATAATATATATATATATATATATATTCATGAAGTTGGTTCTCATCACCTACTTATCACTGGTGCAGTTTTTTTTTACAGGCTCCAATGATGGATGGCACGATAACTTCTTCTCCGCATGCAGTCAGTGATATGGGCGATGCAGCTGAAGGTAGCTCAACATCAAAATCACCTGCTTCTCTTTTTACTTCTTTCTGCATATTTTGAGCATCATCATATGTATCTTAGATGTTTTCTCGATGCTTGCATTTCCCATTCTCTTCTAGCTTTAGTTCATAATTAATTTGCTCATGTCTCTTGTGGCTTCTCCATTAGATTTTATCTATCTTCCCGTGAAACCTCCATGGTAACAATTGCATGTGCTGCTGGAATGGGGACGTTGCATAATCTAAATCTGAAACTGATGCATCAAGATTCTGCTCAATAGATGGCAAGCATTTATCTTTGAGTCTTCAAATTCCATCATGTATTTGTAACTACATGTTTTTTGTTTCAGCAATCTTATGAGAGCTTGGTCACATGCATTGCATGAGATCTCAACTTTCTTAGCTATTTCTTGTTTACTTTTCATCTGCTCTTGTCAATTTGATTGGAATCGTTGATCTGAATCCATCTTGTGGAATCCATTTTCCTATTTCTGTCATGTCTTCATGCTTGGCATGTTATAGTTTAACATAACTATTCCAGTTAACAATACAGCCGATGGTTGGGTGACAGAAACCTGCATGGACACTGCATTTTTCTGAGTCTCCATTTTGCCATACACAATGCAGACAAAGTCATTTTCTATCACATTAAATACGGAACATAAACATATAACATCAAATGTTGGATTTCCTGTTAAATTCTGTCACAGAATGCCCTGTGAAGGAGCGATGCCAGGAGCAGCGAGAAGCCCTTCCAGGAGAGCCCCGTTGTGCTATCTGTGGACGTTATGGTGAATATATATGTGATGAGACAGATGATGATATCTGCAGCAAAGAATGCAAGAGTACTCTTCTTGCTAGGCTTGCCAGTACCCAGAAGCCAACTTTGGTCTGCAACCGTCCTGTAAGAGTACCTGTCAGTGACGAATGCTTTTATGTTAGAGCAGATAATAGACCCAATTCAGAATCCTTATCCACCGATCAGACTGAATCTTTGAGAAGCAAAATTGGCATTGGTATTAAGGGGAACTCTGTTCCTGCTCCAGTCTTGTCCTTCTCTTCCTGCAATCTTCCTCAGAAGCTTGAACAAAATCTTGAGTCTGCCGGCTACTTGATACCTACACCAGTTCAAATGCAGACCATCCCTGCTGCACTGGTTAATAGAAATATTCTTGTTTCTGCTGACACTGGTTCTGGAAAGACTGCTTCTTTTCTAGTTCCCATAGTTTCACATTGCTCATATATTCGACTTCAGCACCTTGCAGAACAGAAGGGGCCATTGGCAATGGTTCTTGCTCCAACTAGAGAGATCTGTGTGCAGGTGGAGGAGCAGGCCAAGGTGCTTGGAAAGGGTCTGCCTTTTAAAACTGCCCTTGTGATTGGTGGAGATGCCATGGCTGGGCAAGTATACCGAATTCAGAAGGGTGTAGAATTGATTGTTGGCACTCCTGGAAGGCTGATTGATCTCCTAACCAAGCATGATATTGATCTAAATGAGGTTTCTGTTCTGGTTTTGGATGAGGTGGATAGCATGCTGCAGAAAGGGTTCCGTGATCAGGTGATGCAAATCTTCCAAGCACTCTCACAGCCTCAGGTGTTAATGTTCTCAGCGACTATTTCTGAAGAGGTCGAGAGGATGGCAAGCTCAATGGCTAGAGACTTGATACATGTCACATGTGGGAAGCCAAACAGACCCAGCAAATCAGTTAAACAGGTGGTCATCTGGGTGGAATCTAAGCAGAAGAAACAGAAGCTTTTTGAGATATTGATGAGCAAACAGCATTTTAAACCACCCATTGTGGTGTTTGTGGGTTCAAGACTAGGAGCTGATCTTTTGGCTGAAGCAATTACGGTTGTGACTGGATTGAAAGCTCTCTCAATTCATGGTGAGAAGTCAATGAAGGATAGGAGAGACAATATGAGGCTGTTCTTGACAGGGGAGACATCTATTCTTGTCTCTACTGGGGTTTTGGGGCGTGGGGTGGATCTGTTGAAAGTACAGCAGGTGATAATTTTTGACATGCCGAGTTCAATGGCGGAATATGTTCATCAGGTTGGAAGAGCATCTAGAATGGGAGAGGAGGGTGTTGCAATTGTTTTTGTGAATGAAGAGGACAAGAAGCTCTTTAGGGAGCTTGTCCAGTACCTGAAATCTGCAGGAGCTGCTGTTCCACAGAAGCTAGCAAATTCACGGTATTCAGTAGGCCCTTCTCCACTAAGCAGCCGACAAAAGAGGAAATATGGTTCTTAAAATATTCTTGCATGGCAGGTGAGAGACAGATGCATAAATCAGATCCTTTGCTCACTAGAGGAAGTTTTAACTGCTGCTGGACCTTCAGATAATTTCTTTTAGTTTGAGAGGTGGTTTGTGTCAGTCAAAGAGCCTAGGCATTGCAAGTGTTGGTGGATCGGCTATGACTTCTGAGAAAATATTCGTACAAGGTTGAACTAGAGATCGAGATCCTCTCTCCAAAAGCAACACCAACTATGCATCTTCCGGCTGTCAATTGTTCTTGGTATTTTTTGCTCAAAAAATTGGATTCTTGGTATTTTTCTTCAATAAATAAATTAGCAAATGACTTTGATTTTTCACCTTTTTTCTTTTTTAATGTTCCTTGGACATCAACTGCAGAAGCTCTAGGAACGTCTCGAGGTGTCCTCTTGGCTGTTCGTTGCTGGCATTTTGTGCTTCCTCTGATTTCTGCTTCTTAATCAATTTTCTTTTAAGAATTATGAATTGCAACTCAGGAAATTTGGACAGCACAACGCTACTACAATGTTTACTTGCACAGTTTTTGGATATGGGTTACAAGATAGGTATGTGAAATGGTTCGTGATTTTCTTTTATGAACTTAGTGAAACCATGGCTAAGAACACATAGAATATAATAGCAATCAAATGGAGCATGCTTCTTTTATGAGATTTACAATTTTTAAGTGTTTTGTGCATTACAGAAGGTGTGAAGGGAGTGAAGGATGAGGTGGTCTGTTGTTTATTTTTGTGGAGTACGAAAACTATGTATGACCATGACCATAAAATGATGAAACATCTTTTCAGACTCCTAAACACTTGTGTGCATGATGGGATAACTTTGTTTTGACTTTGAATATTTCCGTTTCCTGTAGTCATGAGGGAAATAAGAGAGAAAAAATGGCATGTCTGTGGATACATACATACATATTTATATTATTATGTATATATAGTTCTTATATTCTCATTGCTTTTAGTTCCTATAAATCCAACTAGTGTATCACATTCTGATAATTCATTTTATTTCTGGTTATTTGAGAAAATAAGACAGATTGATATATTGGAATCTGTGGCTGCAGGCTTCTGCTTCTGTTTTCATTATTAAGAAATAAAAAGCCTCGAATCATGCATGATTAGAATGTAAAAGTTTGATGGTTTCAGCCTTTATCTTCCTTAATAGGTCAATAAATGTGGCTTAGAGGCTATGTTTGATCAAAGGTTGGATTAGTAATCATTGTTCCTCTCACATTTTGCAGCAAGTCCTGGGTTTACAGGTCTATATGCCGTAACTGAATTCGACCACCCTTGGTACTGTTTTCCCTTGAATCGTCTTACTCATAAGAGTGCAAAAGTATCTAGATAAAATTGGGATTTCTAAAAGCACTGAGTTTTTTTTTGTTTTTTTGCCAATAATTGTTCCAAAGAAAGAATGTACTTCATCTCCAATATATATTGCTCGACAGCCTTTTAGGTAACCAGATTTTTCCATAGGCTAGTTTTAGTAGGAAATTGTTTTCTATTCTATCAGTGCCAAAAGGAAAGGATAGAGTTTCAGGTCCAGACATCACTGCCACATTGTAGCTTCATTGTTTCAATGAAGCTTTGTGAGGTGTCTCACTTCTCTACTGTCATCTGTGAGGTCTCGAGGAGATGGTGTTTGGGCTGTACAACGTGGTTTCTTGCATTTCATACTATAATTATATTTGTTGTAGACTGCAATCATTGTGATTTTTCACTGTTGCCAAATTTTGGTTCTGAAGTTGACAGCGATCTTTTTCTTACCTTTCATATGTTACTTGCAAATACTTGCCCATAGTGTGTTGTTTTCTGCTTGATGGTTAAAATAATTAGAAACACTTAATAGAACAATTGAGCTCTTTTAACAGTAATGGAGATTTTTCTTTGTTCGGCAGGTAAGTCATGAAATAATTGACTTTGGATTTGAGGAATGTAGAATTCAAGGTCACTCGCCATGACATATTGAAACTGAAGCTTTTATGCTGGAATTCTTTCAACTGGCTGGTGCATACTTGGGCTTCTCCAGATATTGGGAATGTTTTGATCGTGACAAAGGCCTGCAAACCCAAGTCATACACCTCTCCTTTTGCACAATTATGACATCCAATCCTGTGTCACAGAAGGCTTTGCACAATCTACATTGCACAGATCATAGGTTTTGTGCCAACAAGGTGTATCTTAGCCAACCTGGACATGTGAAGATTTACCTTACAAGATGGATCTGTAAATTCTAGGCGTCTCGGACCAATATCTAGACAGCTTGGGTGGGGTGTAACACTGGGCATGTTTTATCTATCCCATGATATAAATGTATGCTCTTTGCTTCACGGAGAACATCTTTGCCTTGTTGAGTTTGTTATTAGCTTAAAGATGATGATACCATGCATTTTATTAAAAAGGTTCATGGGAGTGCAGTGGTTGTATTTTGGTTTTGCTTATATGCAGTTGATTAATTGGTTTATATTAGAAGTTGTGATGAGCTTATATGAGTCAACTCATTGGACACTTGATTTTTCCTCCAGGTCTTGCTCGCTTGTTTCTTATCATGTGTCAGATCTAAAATTCGAACACTAAAGTAACAGATACAAGTATTAGATCTTGCGAAATGATGGTTAAGAAAATAACAAGTAAATAGCACCCTTCCTACTATTTGTAAACCTTGCTTTAAATATTTCACACCTTGTGGCACCCCTTGTTGCTTAAATATAGCCATTCCCCCAAGGGACTCCCTAAGTTTGTGCACAACCAAACAAATCAAGCAAGAGTGGGTTGGGATTGTATGGATGGATGGGAAATGGATGGTGGTGGATGAAAAAGACGTCCATGTAAGAGAGAGAAGGAGCGGAGGGGTATTGTAATAATTGAGGTGGGCGAGAGGGAACCTGAAGGAAGGGGTGGGCCCTAATCTACGAAAAAGATGTGTGTTGGGTGGTGGGATCTTGTGTTGCGGTGGTGACTCTCACTTTCATGAGAGTTAAAAAACAACAAAAGAAAAAGAAAAAAACAGATTCACTCATTAATAACATCACATTCCTCTCCCTTTCTCTCTCGTGTCGAGATATTGAAAGGAAGGAAAAAAGACAAGAAAAAAAAGAGAAAAAAAGAAAAACCTCCCAAAGCTACTGCCATTTCCCTCCCTCTATTTCTCCCCTCGAGACATGGAAGTTATTATCACATTCTCATGGAAAAAAGAGAGAAATAAAACCCCCATTGCATCCCTCTGAAAAGCTCGAGTCCCAGGGTTAAGGATTCCCTCCAGGTTAGATTCCCTTTCCGCTCGCCCCCCCCCGCCCTTCTCTCTTCTTTTATTCTTCTCTTCTACTCTCTCCTCTCTCTCTCTCTCTCTCTCTCTCTCTCTCTCTCTTCTGTTATTTTTTCCAGAAGATTCCTTCTACTTTCTCCATATTCTCCAATAAAAAAAATTTGAATTTTTTATTGTTTTGTGCTTCTGGTACGATCATGGCGTCTGTAATCCTAAAAATGAGATTTTTTCCCTTTTTATTCTTTGTGTGGCGGTTGGGCTGAAATGGGATTTTGTTCTGGCTTGGGATTTCTCACTTTATTTTTACAGGGCCGCCCATGTGGATTTCGCTTCCTCGGATTGAAGGGTATCTAGGGTTTTCGCCGGAGGAGTCGCTGATCCTTTTGGTTTCGTCTCCCCTGGATTTCTTTTTCGATGTTTGAGGCCGAGGATTGCGATTCTCTGGTGTTTTTGTGCTGCTGATGGTCGCGCCGGCCGCAATTTTGTTGGAAATTTGAGAATTTTCGGCCTTTAGGAGGTGGGTTTTTGGATTCTTGAGCTTATAAATTGAGATTTAGGTTAGTCGTCGCAGGAGTCGTCGGTGTGTTTCGTTTGATTGCATGTTTGGAAGATCTTGATTGGGTTATGCTTGTTATGAGACTTCTTGGTTTCTTTGATAGATCTTGGTGATTGTATTTTGGTTGAAAAGGTTGGGATTTTTTCTTTTTTTTGTTCGGAAAAGGGTGGTTGATAGGTGGGTGTCGGAGAAATGGAGGGCATGAGCGAGATTGTGATGACTGAGAAGAACGGCGGCATGCATTTAGCCAAGGAGAGGCATTCAGAGGATCGGCTGTGCTCTGAGATGGAAATGGATGAGAAAGGAGGTCTTGGGAGTTTGGATGATGGCAGCGAGTCCCTGGTGCCAGATAAAGGGGAGGGAAGCAACGTTTTCTCAAGGGAAGCTCCTCTCCGGGCCAAAGATCCCCGAGGTACGAGGAGTTATGGCTGCAGCAACAAGAAGCTCAGATCGAGGGCCTCAGATTCAATGGAGGAATCTGAGGCCCGAAGGAAGGACAAGGATAAGAACAAGCAGGAGAGGAAGCTCAGCAGGCAGGACAGGATCGAGCTTGGGCGCTTGTTCCAGGGGGCAGTAAGCTCTCATGACTGGGAGCTTGCTGAGAGCCTGATTCTGCTGGCTGATCCACAGACTCTCAATGATGCGCTTTGCATAGCGCTGGATTCCATATGGTTCTTGACAACCCACCAAGAACTGAATGGGATCACTGAGCTGATCAAGAAGATTGTCGCCAATGGAGCGAATGATTTCACGAGGGCGGCCCTGAGGACATCATTTCTTGCTTCGTGCGTTTCTGCCTGTCAGAGCAAGACGATGAGCTTGGCTGATACTGTCAATGTCATGGCCCAAAGGTAAACTCCTTCCATCCTTGTTCACATCCATGAACATCTGAAATCTTGATTTAGTACATGATATTCTTGGACCATTTCTGCAGTTTCTGGAAAGATTCATGCATTCATATTGGTTAAATTATCAATTAGGATTGTTATTTCCATCCTTTCATGATGATGGTAATTCTCACAGGTGTTCTAATTTTATTAATAATTGATCTTTGCTGTTTTGATGCTTCATTATCAGGTTACACGAACGCCTTCAAGAATGTCATGGAGATGAGGTTTTGAAGGCAGAAGCCGGCGCCAAAGTCCAGAAGTTCACAGAATGGGCTTTGAAGTGCATTGGATTTCACTCTCGTTGCCAGGAAAATAAGGGGAGAGGAAACCACAGCAAAATTCTTGAGGTCCAACTCCAGTTGTCAGCATTCAAGAACTTTTTGGATATTGCTGGCAATCATCTCACAGGAAAGGATTTCACTGAAGCCTTTGATGCTGCGTGCTTCCCTCTTACTCTCTTTTCTAGCTCTTTTGACCCTGGCTGGGCTTCTGGAGTCTCGGCAACAGCAATACAAGGGTTGCTGGGGATGCTGGTGGAAGGAGGTGCCGACAATGTCAACCAATGCTTTCTAGAAGCTTCACGCTTTGGGAGTACAGAACTTGTACGCATTTTGCTTCAGGTGATTAATCTATCTCAGTTTAAAAATTAACATTTATTAATTTGGATTTCTTAACATTCAGGTCCAATATATATAGCAAGTGGTGCTCCAATTCCATATCATGTTATCAGAGGATGCTGGTGATGAAAATGGATAAATAAGTTTACTATGTTGTCTTGTACGCTGTTAGAAGCATTTTTTGCATGGAAGTGTTAATTTCATTGCCACATAATGCCATGCTAAATAGTACATATGGATAATATTTTATCAATACTATAGATGCACATATGGTATACGTCACCTTCGTTGAAACTTTCACTTCCTCTAGGTATATGTAATGATCACTATTGATACTTATGGCTGTAAAATGCTGTCATATTCAAAATGTTAAATCTTATTTCCCTGATTATCTTCATGAGGACTAAGTTATTCTTCTTGGATTATGATGTTTGGCATGCGTATCTAATTTGAAGGTTGGTGACTTTTATTCTCTTGTGTAGTTTGGATGCCATTTTCTGTGTTCTATGGAAGCTTTGCATTCATGTTCACTGATGACACATGGAGGCAGACATAGGAATTGCATTTGGACATGCATCCAAGTATGACTTGGTACGAGGAGAAAAAGGAGATCCGGGGATATGCAGAAAAATATTAAACAAAAGATATTCAGATAGTGTATAAAAGAAACTTAAACATACCTTTTGTTATGGTGTTTCAATATGCACACTTCTTGTCCAGTCTTTGTAATTAGCTTAGGTCTTTAACAAAATGACATTTTACAAACTTGTTTTAGTGCATATATTCTTGACCAATCTCTAAAAGGAACAAAAGTTAATTTTAGCACTATTATAGTGGGTCAGACTCATCATTCAAGGAGTCCAACTCTTTTCCAGTTATTAGAAGCTATAGTTAAAAAGGGTAAGCATAAGTATCTAAGTATCTGATGCTTTTCCAATTCGGATATGAATCTGACATGGATTCTTGGAGTTGGATATGTGCATCCAAGAACCACCAAAATGTCCGCTAGGATTCATCTAGATTTCAGCAACACAAGTTGTAGAAACAAAGAGGAGAGGAAAAGGAAGATAGAAGAGAGTAGGAATGCGGACTATATTGAAGAAAAGGAACATGCCGTGGCTGGTTCATCTTGTTACATCTGAAACAATAGGGCATCTGTATTCTCAAAAATTTGTGATACTTTCCTTTCAAATTTTGAAAGTACCAAAAATCAAATGCTGGCCACTTTAATACAATAAATTTCTTCCTTTTTTCTCTCATATGAACACTTAAATGACTTCTCTAATCTTTCTTTCTTTTTTGGTTAAGCAACTCTTCCTTGTTTTTAGTGAAGAAGACTGGAAATGCTTCCGTTCATTAAATACTTTAGATAGCAGTGTTACTCCTAGTTAGAGATGGAGTGTGACATTACTGTTGCCTCCAAACTATTGAAGATGCCAATAAATTTCTCACCTGAAAAAAAGAAAAAGTTAAGCTCGTGTTCTTACTAGAGTTTGAAGACCAGCTGTCCCATTTCGTAGTTCAAATCTTAGCATTTAATCCACACTTTGGCACCACATGCATAGGCAGGCCATTTAAATAATTTCCTGAAGGACCGATGGAAATTTTTAAAAGAGAGTTGGCCGAATGTTGAGAGTCTGGGAGTTTTGGCTAGAATTTAGATATCTTAATATTGATGGAAAATAAGAAACAAGCAATGGCAACCAGATATTTTAAAATAACATATGGAGAAGGCATAAAAGAGCTATTTCAAGGGCCCACTGGCATCATCTTTGTTTATTATTATCAAAGGTATTGCCTTATTGCTAAAGAATGAAGATTGATGTAATGGACTTCGAACAGTGCATTTTTTTTGTAGTGAGCCTGCACCAATTGTGATATAGCAAGATATTGTACTAGGGAAACAAGATAATAATGTTAGGTGATCAATCAGTTAGAATGCTTTCAGAGAGTCAAGGACTATTATGTGCACTCTTCATCTTACAATCTTGTTACAGAGGCCCATACAGCTGGCTGCAGTTCATAATTTATCTATGTAATAATAAATTCATGAAGTGCCTATCTATAATATTTGATTCTGTTTTATGATATACAAGAAGTATCCTGCCATATTTGATAATTTTGTGAAGGTCTGATGATTTACATCATTCTTAAATTTTACATGGTAGGATTGGAGTGAAGGTTATTGTTTATCACTTCATGACTGCTCAGAAAAGAGTAGGAGCTCTTGTAGAATTGGCTATGGAGGATGTTAGCTGCTTAGTTGTTGCTTTGGGATGATCCTAGTTATGATCAAAGCTTTAAGCTTATTATTATTTTGAATTAGATTTGGTGCTAAAACTGCATTCAAAAGCAAACTCCATGGATCTTGAAACGTGAATGAGACTAATTATGGAATTAGGACCTAAAAAAAAGGATTTTGAAGTGTAAGGAGCTGGAGGTAAGAGCTACTGATTGGGGCTAAATTGAGATTTTCCATAAGCAAAATTTTACTTTGTCAGATTAGAAAAGTTGTCAAATGGAGTGGTTTTTTCTCCTCCTTTATTTGAGGGAATAGGTCATCAGCCTTGCGGTTTGTTATGTCCTAGTTAAAAAAGCTTCAGGCGCCTCTTTTCACCTTGGTGATTCTGGTTAGTTGACAAAAACCTGGATCTTATGATGTTATGGCAGATGAATATGTTTTGTACCTTTCTTGTTGAGGTCCTATTTCATTGTGAACAAGAAGACCTGGATAAAGTGGTTAACCCAGAATAAACTACCCTTAACCTGCTCAAATACAGGATAAAAATATTCCATTTTCTGGTGCAGTAGCTTTATTCCAGGTTATTTGCATAAGGTAGGAAAAAATGGCCATTTCAACTTTTTGTAGTGTCCATTTTGCCCCTGGAGCAAGTGTGTGCAAAAGATTGTTTACAGAATAATAGGTTCCTGTCCCATATTTCCTATAAACCCCAAGCAAGAAGGGCCTAACAGAATTAAGAGCTTATGCAGTAGCAGTACGAGTATAGTTAAACTTGAATTGAGTCTATGAGAACTAAAAGTGGGAAGTTGTGACTTAAGTAGAAAGCTTGAATTATGCTGTCATCAAGGTCTGCAATATCGGTACAGGGTACTGTACTAGTATGTTGATGATTTGGTACCGTACGTGTTGGTATGGTATGGTATGCATTCTGTACCAGGACAGCTCTCGACCTTTTTTCTCACTTTTTATCATAGTGTTGCTCAAAATTGGCTAGAACAGTTCAGTATGGTATGATATGCACCCCGCCTTTGGGCGGCATAGTGGTTTCGCTTGGTTCAGACCAATATGGACCAAGTTTGACTCATATACTGAACTAAACCTCAGTACCGTTTCAGTACCTTACCAGTACGGTATAGGCCGGTGCGGCAAACCTTGGCTATGATATTGGATGCTTGAGGCTTGCAAGCCAGCTCTCAGTTGCATGACATGTGTCCTCCTATTAGCTGACAGCCAATAGTATACGATGTTGTAATGCTAATAAATCGGTGTTATGTGTTGGAGCAGATTGGCATGCTAGTATCACACCAATACATAGATGTTATGTTGTGGTGCCTATCTATTTGCATACTCATGTTAGTAATTAGCTGCATGAAAGTTGAGTTACTTACCTTTTGTTAATTCATTCATGATCATCAAGAGCTCTACTTGTCAAAGGATCACAAGCAAGAGGCTTTATGTTGCATGTCTTCTATCAGGTTGTGCTACTGTGCTCCAAAGGCTATGTTGGTCTTTTTATTATAGAAATTTTTTTAACTATCAGATTTAGGATGAATGGCACTGATTTATCCATGAATAAGTAAATTTAACTGATGTTGTGAGTGGCTGGTGTGGTAAATTATGTCGAAATAGATGGCTAATCCCCTACCACCTCCTCGCCGTGTCTAGCATCCATCTTGGATGTTGCGGCGCTCCATGCTTGCGCACACCTACCCCCGTCGCCGATCCACACCCCCTTCCTAATTGCCCCCCCAGGTCGCAGGGGACAAGGATCACGGTCGGCGAGGAACGGATCGCAGGAGGAGGAGAGCCACTTGGAGATCATGGGGTTGCCACTACTCAGAGATCCTGGGAGATTACCTCACGAGAGGGAGGAGGGAGGAGGAGGATCGTGTGAGGAGATCGTGGAAAATCGCCACTCAAGAGGAGGACAGGCGAGGAGAGGCGGTGAGGAGAGAGCGTCGGTGCGGGAGGCGGCTGACACAGTGGAGACACGGTGATGGAATGGGGCCAGAGAGGCGGAGAGGAGGTGAGGCGGTCGATGCGGCAGAGAGGCGGCGAGGAGACGGCACGAGGAGAGAGAGGAGGAGAGGCGGCGAGGGAGGGGGCTGGCGTGGGAGGCAGCTGACTCGGGGCTAGAGCGGCCGACGTGGGGGAGAGGCAGCAAGGGGGCAGCGCGAGAGGGGGAGGAAGAGGGGCGGGAGGGAGAGGGAGGAGGAGGAGAGGCGGCGAGGGGAGAAAGCCGGCACGGGAGGCGGTTGTCGTGGTGGAGAGGAGGCTAAGGGGGTCGATGTGGAGGAGTGGTGGCAAGGGAACAGCACGAGGAGAGGGAGGAGGAGGAGAGGCGGCGAGGGGAGGGGGCCGGCATGGGAGGCGGTCGACGTGGGGCTAAGAGCGGCCGACATGGGGGAGAAGCCGCAAAGGGGCTGCACGTGGAGAGGGAGGAGGAGGGGCGCGAGGGAAGTGGGCCGACGGGGGATGCGGTAGAGAGGAAGAGGAATGCTCTTTTTGATAAGTCTAAAATTACTTAATTACCCTTATTAATGAAAAATTAGTAAAGGAGCATTGAAGCAAAACTTGTTATTATCATGCTGGATGATTGAGATCAGCATGTATAGACACTTGTTTTTGTTGATGGTTATGATGGTGTTAATAGCTTAAGAGCAAGCATGTGCATTCTGATTTGAAGTTTTGAATATCATATGAAAAGTGTGATTTGTGCTGTTAAGTAAGGTTTTAAATCCTATGCGATGGAGCTCTCCTAGTTTTTCTATATAATGGATGTGCGCCCTCCCACTCGCCCCGACACTTGGGACAAAGGATGTTCCAAGATTCCTAATTGACATGCCAGGATACTGATAGGATGGTTTTGTCCCGATACATGGGATGGTACCCATCCAGATTTCCCATGGTACATCTCATCGGGATCTGAATCCTTGCTGTCAACTATGTGGCAAAAACTAATGCATGCAGGGAAATCTGAGCAATCACTTTTACGGCGTGGTGGTATGCGGCTAATGATGTGTGCTGGATTAGTTATTGATGATGGTCCTGGGATGATGAGGGAGAGGGAAATAGAGTATGAAGAAGAGAGAACAAAAGCTCTGCAGCCAAGAATAGGCTTAGCAAACCTTCAAGAGAAGACTTAGTATGAAGAAGAGAGTATTCTGTTCTTAACAGTTTTCAGGGCTTAGTTATGGACAAGGAGATGCAGATAATGCTAAAAAATGTAGTGACAGTTTTATGACTGCAACTCTGGTTTACTAAGAGGGATAAATGTGATATTGACGAAATTGGGCATGTCTCTTTATTAAAATTGGGTTTACAGGATCATCACTGAAGTTTCATGGAATGGTTGAAGCAAAATTTGTATCCTCAATTATCCCATTCAGTCAATCTTAACCACCACTAATTCAGAAAACAAGGCATGTATTAATGTGCAATCATGATTCTGAATTTTGTCAAACACCTTCCAAATGTGCACGGTATATGCCTTGGCATATAAAAATCATTAATTTGGCCTCTACATGCATTCACTTTAATAGTAACAATTCATTTTGAGTCATTCCAATGCAAGAATGCTTTTTCCTTTTCAGGGATCAATAATATCCACACAGGGTGTTGCACATGTTATAATTTTAATTTATGTTGCTGTTACTTATTGATTTTGATTACTAAATGCATATGTGATGTTTTGCTAGACATTTTTCTCGATAAATATCTGCAACTAACTATATTATTGTAGGGATCCTTGATCCAGAGGGTTAATGTGTGATTATGGAATGTTCGTCATTCTGGGGTATTAGGATGCTTATTTTACTGAAAGTGTTGTTTATCGGAAACTGATTGATAATATGCAATGTTTTCATACAACTTATGCTATTTGAGTGCAACCAAAATTTGAAATTTTGCTGTAAGTGGCTTGTCTTTTTGGAATGTTTTGGATTTTTGTTATTCAAAATGACTTTTTATGCTTTGATATGCATATGAACTGGTAAACTTAAGCCATGCTTATTTATTTCATTTTGTATGAAATGTATGTGACTTTGTTTGCCAGAATAAAAAACTGCACAAATATGTAAGCATACATCTGGATATGGCTGAAATACATTGGCATCAACTAAGTTTATTAGTCAAAGCTGTAGGATGTTATACATATGTTGAAAGTTTATCTTTTGCTTGCTAGTAATCAGTTGCCTGTAATTGTTTCTTTTCTTCTTCTTCTTCTTCTTCTTTCCATTCGTGTTCTGTGTTTTCTCAACACCTCTACAATACTACCCTTTCAACAAAGTTTCTAAACCTTCTTTATATAATTATCCATCCTTTGGTTTTTAGTTATTTTTTTTTCTGATTTATTCTTGATCATATGGCCTGTAGTCAAGGTATGCTGAACTGATACTGTCGGCCGTCGGCCGGCCGGCGGTATGGTTCGGTACGGTTTCATACCGTACCGAACCGACGAAGGCGACCCGAACCGGAAGAAAAAAAGAGAGAAAGAGAGAAGAGGAAGAAAGAAAAAGAGGGAGGGGAAGGAGCCGATGGGGCCGCGGACGGCCTTTGGCTGGCCGCCATGGTTGCCGGAGGGCGCAGTCAGCACGCGCGGCGCCGCGGGCGTGAAACAGGGGCGTCGCTCCTGTTTTGCGATTTTTTAAAAAAAGATAGTTTTAAGTGAAGCCAACAAATAGTTTGTGGCTTTATGATTTTTGTTTTTTTTTTTAAATTCATTAAGTCGGTAACGCAGTTGCCGATTTCATGAGTTTAAAACCAAAAAAAAAAAAATCAAAACAGACCGTTTGTTTCGAAAAAGAAGAAGGGGGTGGAGCCGCGGATGGGCTCCGCCCGCGCCACCGCCCTCAGGCCGTCGGCGTCTGCTCGCTGGCCATCGGGGGCCTCGCGACGGAGGCGCCGTCCGTTCGGTAGGTCCCTCCCCTCCTCGAGTGCTTTTCTCTCTTTCTCACTCTTTGAAAGTTTATCGAGCGATACGGGGCTTGGAAGCTCTCCGACGGCCGCAGTCGGCCACCGCCGGCCTTCGGCGGCTCCCACCTCCTCCCTCTCCTCTTCTCTCTCTCTTTTTCACTTTTTCTTTTTTTTCGTACGTTGGTGTACCGAATTTACCGGCCGAATCGTGCTGGTTCCCCGCGGTCCGGTACGATATGGGATGTACCGGCCGGTGTACCGGCCGGTTCGGCACGGTATGGCAAACGCTGCCTGTAGTAGTTACTATTTTATAGATATCAATTTTTCATGCATTTAGTGGATGGTAAACAGCATGTCTTTGATACGAAACAGTTGTATTTCAGTCATATCTCTAATGTAAACATGTTTTCTATTAGACATTTTTAACCATATATGCAACGTATATCAGTTTTCCATCTATGTTATATGGACTTGTGAATCCGTGTTGGGTGTAGATGCTTGTCTAACTACTGGATCCTTTGCTAGATTGAACAATTTCATCATACCTAATGTCCAGGTTTCACATTAATAAACATGTGCAAGTGTTTTGTGGGCGTGGAATGTTGAACCAAAGAGTCCAAGTTACACAGGTTTTTGTTTCCATGTGCACATGATATAGGCTTTTCATAGAGAATGCTGAATGCATTTTGGAGCAACTTGGTATCAAAATATAAGCATTTGATTTTGTGCTGGATCTTTTCAAGTATACAACTTGGAGCAAGCTAAAAATTTATAACCTTTTGCACACACATATATGTGTGTGTGCACGCGCACGCGTGCGTGCGTTGCAGAAATATTGCTTAGTGATTTTCAAAGGGTGACTAGCTGAAGGAGGTAGCATTGGATTGGAGCCAAGTTGGCATTGGTGAATGTGATATGGTATCAGAACACTCTGTGCAAAATAATTCCCTTTTCATGAATGTCTGTTCTTTTGATACTTGTGCTGCTGATCATGATTACACTTAAGATTCTTTATAGTGAAGAAGGAGAAAAAGGTCTGGTCTTTGAAGGTACAGTGGAGGCTGCTGGATTTGGAAATCGGATCATTCACAAATCAAATTGGGGTTCTAGAATTTAACCTGTAGACATATTTGAGACATGGATCTGGAGATCAAACTGAACTCTTGACTAAGTCTTTCCAAATATCCTTGGATTTAATTGTGAAGCTAAAAGAAGAATTTTGGCTCTAATTGTAAGACATTAGGTTTATGTTTTTTTAATATTGGTGGTGACTCTATGAAACATATTTGCATGGAGAACTGCTGAAGAGAGGTTTTAATCATAGGTGGACAATGAGGAGAAACATTTTGATAGTCTCACTTATTTCTGCATGGATATCTATATTCTGAAACCAGTTACCTCCAAGATTTTGAGGTTCCCATGGGAAAGAGAGGGAGAGTTGTGGGACTTATTGTTCATGCAATTATAAGGAAAGATGACCATACGGTCTGCTGCTGGGAGGAAGCAACTAAATGCTAGAACCTAGGTCATGGTATTAGGATGTTTCTTTTCGCTTTTCTGCAATTGTAGCTTTGTTACATCATTACTGTTAGTCATTCCTCATCTTATCTTATGGTGCCTGGGACAAATCACTATGCCATTCAGTTGAACCATCTATATGTTATCTTGGTTATTTATTTGGTAATTATCTTCAGTTGTTAAACAAAAAATTCTATGAACCTAAAAAGTAGATTAAAAATGCTCATTATGCCATTGAAATTTGACATTGCACTGAAGTTTAGATGATATATGAGATTTATAATGTGGGTAGTTTCTGAAGAAAATTATTTTGAATTTCATTTGAAATTCTGATACTTGCTGCATTGGCAGGAAATCTGTTTGGTATTATGGATGCTGCTAATTCATAGATCAAGTGTAATAATTGATAAGTAGAATGATCATGCTTCCTCTCTTCGAAAAAAAATAATGATGTCGAATAGAAAACGAACAAAAAGTGTCTCACATTTGGTTATTCAATTCCAAACCTCCAAGACCTTAGCTATTTTTCTGCTTTAGATGTACCAATTAGCATATCCAGGTGTATCAATTATACAGAATATCTTAACATTAGTATTTGAAACATATCAATGTGGATATTGTTGGTGCATGACATTGCGTAGCTGGTAGCCAGTAGAATTTTAATTTATATTTGTTAATTCAAAATTGTCAAGCTTGTATAATTTTCATGTTTTGTTTCTCATTTTAATTTATTGTCTATTTATCCTTGATGATTAGATGTAGAATTCTTACATTGTTAAGGTTTGGTCATCGAGTCATAGATATACAGTATAACATGTAATGACTTTAAAAGCATAAGAACTATAAGCAGATGATTCAAGAGCCTATTTTGAATGTGTTGCTAACAAAACTCATGTCTCATTGCATATCACAACCCAGTAAGTGGAGTGATATGTCATTTTATGGTAAGGTTCAATTTGCTTGTTCTGTTCAAAATGTTTTAATGTTGTGTTCTCCAACCTGGTTAGTTCTTGACCTTGATAATATATTGCGAACTGCCATTCTGCAAAAATTGATTTTCAATAAAATGATTTCTTTATCTTATTATAATTTACTCGTAAACTGTTTTATCTTGAGCCATATTTTATTTTCATGATAATTAGTCTCAGTGATATTCATTGAAGGCCATCTTTTGGTGCAAGACTAGTTTATATGATGATTGCATTTTTGTGTTTTCTTGTTCTTAGTTTTCAAAGAAATCATGCATGTTCATCCCATTTGCTTTGTCAATAATTTGAATTCTTGCTGTGATTGTTTCCCACGGTGGAGAACAGTGTTCATAATTAAAATACCTCCTGCTTCACCTGCAACATTCAAAGATGGTATTCCATTTTTCCAACTTTGGTGATGGCAAATTATATCTAGACAGGGGCCAAAATATCATGCTTATTCTCTGTTTTTAACTTCATCATTTTGTGAATTCTTATGCAGATTGCTCAGAGGAACAGTTTGGATGTGGATGTTGATCTTGCCCTTGGCTTTGCATCCCACTACTGTAAGATTGGAACCATGGAATGCTTGGTTGAAGAGGGGAATGCTGCGGCTTTCCTGGGCCCTCTGATGCGAGCTGCTGAGCGGGGATGTATGCAAGTTGTCCAGTGGTTTGTTGACCGGGGATGCAGGGACATGGAGCTCTGTCTTGCGCTCACCGCAGCCACCTCCAGCAGCCAGGTGGGTGTCGCTGGGTATCTTCTCCCCCATGTCCCCCAACATGTCTGGCAGCCCTCAGCATTGAGATCCTCAAGGCAGCTGGAGAGAGGAGCAGCGGGTCCCTCGATGGTGTCGCTTTTCTTCTTCGTTCCAACTTCCTAAGTGACCCTGCTGCTACATATGCTGTTGCTGACAGCATTTCCAGGTCTGATGATGAGGCAGTGGCCCCAGAGCTGAAGGCTTTTCTGAGGGAACACTGGTCAGAGGCTGCATTCACTGAAGGGATGAGCTCTGGGCAGGAACACTACGTGAATTTTGTGAGGATTCTAAGAAGGGGTTGTTCACCCATTTGCCTGAGGGACCTGCCACCACCCCTAGGGACGGCCATTGCCTACTTGCCACTGTACAGGGAGTGTGTGAAATCGGGTGGGCAGCTGCTGCCACAGAGGCTGAGAGGGCAGCTTGTTGAGGCTGCAAGCAGGCTTGGCAACAAGCCAGTGGATAGAGTGAGCCAGGGGAAAGAGCTCCTGGCAGTTTTGGAGCATCACCTGCCTCGCTTCTTGATCCAATCTCCAAGCACTTTATCCATGCACCTACAGTGAGTCTCAGCAAAACATAACATGGATTCGAAGGATGCATATGTTTTGTGTTAATCCTTTGATCTATGAATACTCTATAGTGTATTCCCTGTGCATTTGTATTAAAGAGTAGCAGAGATGGTTACTGGAGGAGGGTGTCTTTGAATGGTTTAGTCATATGCGGTTGGGAAAATGGTTGTGAGATTATAGTCTTGAGCACTGCTGTATTCGACATTACCTAATATATATGGTGGCATCATCTCTCTTTCTTGAAGAACTGAGAATGTGCAGTTCCATGTCTAAAAATTTACTCTCAACCTGTTGCCAAATATGCTGTCTAAAATCTCAACCTGTTAAATGTCAGCTGCGACTTGGATTGCGGTTCCAAGGTGAGCTTGGCAGGGTCGGCAAATGGTGATGTGGAGGGAGGACATGTTAAAGACATCCCATGCTCATTTTTTTCATCATACAAAGCTCATGCGACATGCCATGAGAGATGGCCTGGAGGCTTGATTCTTGTTCATGAACAGGCCTTCCGCCGGCTATTTCATTTGAAAATAAAGTGTCACCAACTTCGACACACTTGTCAGTCATAACAATCAGAGCAATAGCATGCTGTCCTAATCACACGAGGCTTAAAATGGTTCAGACTGTATGAAAGCAGGCAGTGGTGGCTGCCACCTGCTTTCATGGTCAAAAAAAGAAATTTCTTTTTTGGAAAAAACAAGAATATTGGTTTCGTATCTGTCCCATGCCATTAGTTTTCGGATGCTGATAGCCCATGGTTTTTGTAACACTGTTGGCTGTCCTAGCGCAAAAGTGGCCACCATATTTTTACTACCATCCAAGATGCTGTCATGTAGAGAAATTAATTTTTTTTAAAAAAAAGGAAATTCATGAACCTAACGAGTGAGTTGTTTTCTTTCCTTGTCATGACAGCAATTTTTCACCTTTGCGAAGCTCTGTGTTTGTCTCTCTGTGTGTGGCTTTGAGTGGATCCAGACGGTTGACCAGAGAGAGGAGATTTTATGGGTACATAGCATGGAAAAAAAGGTGGCAGACAACGTTGATTACCTTGCAATGATTCTTGCCAACACCACACAAGGAATGAGACTGGATGAAGGACGAAGGGAGACCAAGTGTATTTTGAAAAGGTGGTGGTGGACGACGAGAAGAACAAACAGCACCAGGTTGAGGGAAGTGGAGGTCATGGTGATTACTCGGCCAATGGATCACAACCACGGTATATAGTCTCTTATTCATCAGAATGTGGTGGTGGTGGTGGTGGTGGTTGATGATGGCATGCAACAACCTCACATGCAACGACCGATTTGATCTACATCGTGACCATATCGATATTTATTCGGATCATGAAAGGGGTCGATGTCACGGTAGCCTTCTGTTGACAATTCTCTCATCAGTTGTGGTCTCAATCCTTCCAGCTGATCTTGTAATTATAGTTTTTGACTGGTACCTAGGTAGGGTCTCTGTCACCTTTTAAGCATGTTTAAAAGGTTGCAGCATTGATGTAAACCCTTCCATCCGTAGGAGGAGAGAAGTGTTTATATAGATGACCAGATTCATATACAGTAGATAAACATATCGTTGTGTCAGAAAACCATCACGGGGTTCCTTTAAGTACTAATAATAGGTTCCTTTAAGTACTAATAATAAAGGATAAGGTATCAAAATATGGCACTGGCTCTAACAACTACAAGCATTTGATTGTGTTTCTCCATCTACATAGCTAGAAAATACCTTATAATTGTTCATCCTGTGTCATTCTGAACATCAGAATTTCAATGTTTTGAGTCAGAACCGCTAGCTGAAGGCCAATAACGAGCAAACCAGCCCTCACGGTTCCAGTACGAGTCAGACTGTGGGTGATAAAGGTTCTTGAACCAAGAGTTGAAAGGATATGCATTCATTAAAAAAAGAACAAGTAGCAATGGGAGGAAAGAATACTTCGAAATTACTCTGGGACAGCTGAATTTGTCTGCATAATAACCCTAGGCTAGAGGTGATAGCCATAACCACCAAATGATAAATAATTCTGCAAAATTTGTTAAACAACCATCGAGCATCTCTTGGAGAAGAGACTTCTTTTTTGTTGTTTTTTTGGTAACTTGGGATTTGCCATTAGAGTGAAAACCAGAGACAACCTTTGATGGTTTTCCATCACAAAGGAAGTCCATAGGAGAAAAAGGCAGACTTCTAGGTGCCATACTTAATATCATATATTACTTTAGATGACAGTTAAACTAAAGAAGTCAATTCTAGTGCATTTTGACAAGTGAATGCAAAAAATTGTTTAATACCAACTGAAAACCCTTGTTTTTTTTTTTTTTTGGCATTATATATGTATATATCTTTATATTTATATAAAGAGCAATGATCTATCCATCCCATGCTCATGTAACACCAATGAGGAGCTGCCACAGTGTTGCTTATTGCTTGGAAGACACACAAAGTGGGATGTAAAATGAGATAATTCTTTTGTAGGTGAGATGAGTTTTCATGATCCAAATCATGCAAAACGCGACAACCTGGAACAGGAAGAATCCTCACTGTTGACCAAACGACAAAATCTTTCTCGTCGGATCTATCTCAAGTTTCGTGATCCATTCCTAACTGCTGACGAAGCGACAGAATCTTTCTTCTGTCTGTGTCCGATCTATCACAAATTTGGAGCAATCCATATACCTTTGTCCTACCCAGTTTATCTCCATGGAGAACACAAGACCAGACTCCTAAACGCTTGCCAGTTTCAGAACAACGAACTCAGAGCCCATGGGCTTCTGAGTTGCAACCATCTGTTTTTATTTAAGTGTATCTAACAAAGTTTTGACGACGCTTGTGTCATCGAAACAAGAATAGATTAATCTCAATCATATAATAAAATACCTATCCATATGCTTAAGATTCTTAGGTTTCACTTTCTTTGTCAAACCGGCAATACTTGGCTATGGAATGCAAACATTAAAAAATTAGCAAAGTATGCAAGTTTTACCATGGATTCAGCAGTTCATCATTAAGAAATGGTCTGAATTCATCACACTGTGATTTGAAGGTTAATCGAAATTCAAGATATTTCATTCCATGGGCATGTAATCACCACCATTTTAGCAGGAAAATTCACTGAATGCCAGAACAATTTAATTTGTAAGTGTTGATCTTACCATTCAAAAATAAATAGAAAGACACATTCCACTCATTTCAATGTAAAATCAAGCTTCTTTACAGGTATGAGGAGGCGATATTCCGGATATCAGAGGGCATGAAAGCCAAGACTATTAACACAAGAAGTATGCATATAGGAAGCAGCAACAACAAGAAAGGTGGTGGAGGCAATGGAGGCAGAATTAGTGGAAGAATCAGTAATGATGCAGTGAGGCAGATGAGTACCAGAAATGATTCCATGCTGAAATAGTTCGAAGAGAAGGCTTTGCGGTCGAGCCCATGCTGCTGAGGCCTTTTAATTATATTGTTGCTGCTTGATCCACTTGCTAATGTGTTTCTCCTTGCTCCACCTTCCATCACACCAACCCAATAAACCCTCAAGTTCTGAATTTTTGGCAATCTTGACTGTGTGTTCAATGTCCCAAAATACATTTAAGTTCCACTGTCAAGGTTTATCAGTCCCCACAGAAAAACCACAGGACCTTAAAACTGTTCGCCCTCGTTCTTGTGGAGCAAAACACTGGTTGCTACTTGCTGGCTAGAATAATAGCCTTCTTTTTTTCCACTTAGATGATATGATGCACCTGAGTGGCACCAAGTTCTCTTATCAATTTCAAGTTCCTGTTATCCACTTCACAAGCTATGGATGCACTCCCACACAAACAATGTGAGTTGTTATGCTGTAAGAGGGTGCTCAACTGCAAACCAGAAAGCTATAATCTGGTCTGAAATATTGATGTTCCTACAATGGAGTCGAGATCTTGATGCAGAAACTTTCAAAACCAAATAGTTTTAAAGGAATACTCAATGTTATGGTCCCCTAAAACAGGGACCAGATTCACAAGTTCTAGGAGTATATTTTGACCTTCCACTGATGTTAATTTCATCAAAATTGCAGTCGATACATATTTAGATCATCGAGTCATATAAGATCTAAATGAAACTTACCTGTTCAAATGAAAATTTTGGAATGAGAATCCACATCAATTCAACAGATTTTACGTACAATTTTCAGGCAATCAAAAAAAAAAAAAAAAAATCAGGTGCAAACTATGGAAGAGAAAAGGAACTAATTGTAACAAAAAGGAAGAAAATTCCACTATCTGAACTTGTAGGCTGATGCCAAATCATATCCACAGCATCACACGAACAAACAAACAAACCAAAAAAAAAAAAAAAAAAATCAATGATTCCTTATTCTAGATGTTCAATTGATGATCAGAGGGACAGAGAATCCTCATCTGAAACATCTATAAGAGGATCAAAATGTGCTGTAACAAAGAATTTCCCTTTTTTCAAAAAGAAAAACTTCGCATTTAGGACCTTATTGATGATTGAAACAAGCATAGACCTACCATCCAAGTCCACAAGAATAAATCAAAAAAAGAACAGTATGAAAGAGAAAGCAAAAGAATACCTGTCCCTTTATACTTGCCACTTCTGGAATTAAACTCCTTGTCATTCCAACCCTCCTAGAGTGAATCTACCCTCTAAAACCAAGATCAACAAAAATAAAGCACAATGACAAGTGAGATCGCTACATGTGTTCTTTCATGCTCTTTTTCTCCCAAGCCCACAAGACATATTAAAAAACCAGAACAAAGAAAAAGGAGACAAAGTGCTTGAAGGAGGAGAGAGGGTGGTAGTTGCTTTTGCTTGATGGGAAAGTGCCAATAGAGGGATGTCTGAAAGGCAAAAGGCAATACCTGTGATGTTGAAATGGGCTGCCTCACATTTTTATGTCTCATGTTTTGTGAAGGGTGGGTTTGGTTCTGCTGTCAGTGCATATCTATGGACTATGGAGGGTGGGGTGAAGCGGTTTTGAGATATTGGGGTGGATACACTGCATTCTGCCTTCCATCCAGTCCACCCCCCATGCAAGTGGGGAAGGGTGGTGGGCCACATTGTCCTCCTTTTCTTTTCTTAGGAAAAAGCAAGCCTGTTTGATGTTTAAGGTTCCTCTCCCCTGGCCACCTTTCCATTTCCCCCCCATCCCCTTGTCACTCTCCCCCTGGAACCCACTACCAGTCAATAATCTCCACTTTATTTTACCCAGTCATTGTGTCTCCCTGTTCAAGAATTTTATCTAATATATTTGACCCTTCTCCAGTTAATGCATATGGTGCCCCCATTAGGGTTCCAATCCTGGATCTTTGAAGTCAACTAGCTCAATGAAAGATGGATGGTATTCCTTATGGAATATTGTATTTGAATTTTGTATTCTGATAAGTATTTATATGCTGAAAAATCTCTAAAAGTACAAGTAAATCTGCATTTAGGTCAAGTTCAACAGAGCTAGCATTACAAGAACTAAAGTTACACCAGGATGCAACTTCGCTAGTGTCCACCAATGTCCTTGCTGATTTGTTTTGGTTGTATAGGTCTGGTTATAGCATCTGGAATGCCTTTTGATATCGGAAGTAGATCTAAATTTTCCACTTGCAGTACATAAACCACCAAACATGTACCAACTGACATTACTGGAATTGCAGGTGGTCCATTTTGATTCAATTAAACGCATCCTGGATTCCAAAAAATCTTTGTTTTGTATGGTCCTATACAGATCTCAGCCCATGGTTTTTTGGAACTAGTGTGCCACTATAGCCAACCCTCTCTCTCTCCTGCGTGCTTTGTTTGTCTCTCTAAGCCCCGGGATTGGGTTTAGAGCAAGGAGGGAAGAAAGAATATATAAAATAAAGAGATGTGAGGGAAGCTTGGTTGGAAATTGCCGGCCAAATTGCACCTTGGATTCCTTCCTCTCCTTAGAAAATATCAGTTTCCGTACTTCCATTTGCTTGTGATGCTACCAAGGAGTTCCATCTTTAAACCAAAGTCTATAAAGTATGAGCAGATAGAACGTTACCCTCTATGTCCTCAACCTATAAAATAATCCAGAAATGAATGTGACACCGTTCCGAGGCATACGCCTTTCATCCTTGTGGCTGCCGTAATGATTGCATTATTTGCATGAGAGAGCTTAAAACTATAATTTTTTTTTTAGTTCTCTCCCTCTTTTGGTAGGCTCAGGTCATAATCCATGCTTCCGATTTTAGAAGTAGAGAGTTTCTAATTGCGATTTCTAGGCCCCTCCTGTTTCAAACCATATATAGTAATGATAGTGTTCCATTATCCTTGTTATATATATATAATTTCATTTTGCATTGGTGCATGTCAGCATTCGGTTAAAACCGTGAAATTCTTTTTTTTTTTTTTTTCTCCTTAGGATCATTATTTACAAACTAAAATCAATTAAAGAGAACACTGCGATCTTATCCAAAATGTTTCTTCATTGTTGGCATAAATTTTAGATGGAACTTATATAAATCCTTTTTGATGCTAGATCAAGTGATAGAGGGGTACACTAACACGGTAGAGTAAGGCCAATTTTTACAAATCATCTTAATCATTTTGTGCCACATGGTTGAGAACTTTTTGTATAATGATGCAATCAATATGTTTTAGCATTACATTATAAACAAACAATCTTTTAGAAATTTTTATAAATTAAGGGTTTGTTTGGATATTCACACAAAATTGATTTGAAAATCTTATAGGAATGGGACTTGTTGGCCCATCTTTCCTATATTTTCTAAAAACAAATTCAAATCTAGCCTAAGTTTTAGCTTTTAGATTATAGGAAGAAAAAAGAGATTTATAGAATTCTTTTTTTCTTTTAATAGAATTTGGACTGAATGGTATTTTGTGATTATTTTTCTGGATGCTAAAAAGATCTGCATCAATCTTTTTTATGTTCGTGCTCGCAGACGAAGGATCCCGATCGTATCTTGGAGTAGTTTTTCTAAATTTTCCTGCATAAGAGATGGAAATATACTTTAGGATAATATCCAATATGCTTTCGAATTTGATCATCTTTATTTTTTGTTATTATGTAAGTTATCTGTAATTTTTCTACAATAAAATTTTATTAATTTTGTTTAGTCTTTTAAATCACATAAAAAAAATTTTAAATCCTATTTCAACATTTGATTGATATAGAATTATGCTTAAATGAACTGTCCAATCTATAAATCCCATATTATTCTCATCCCAATTCTATAAGAATATACAAACATACCCTCAATTTCTACAAAGACTAGCCTTACCTAATATTCTCCCTTACCATGAAAGAAAGATAAGCTCCATTTCTTTCAACTAATGTTTGATCCATTGAACCAAGCGTTTGAGCACAGAGAGGATGGAGCCAGACATACGTAGAAGATGGAATTTGGCTAAGACATGGAATTTGGCGTTGGTGCTACGACATTCTAGAATCTAAATAAAGTTTCCTCTAGGACTCGACGCATGGAATTGATATAAGAGGGGATGCATCCCATGCCATTTATTGTACACATCCTCCGAGTTTTAGGCAGTCTTCATCTCTACCAAGGCAGTTTCGTTCACTTCCCATGGAAGCGACAAGAACACATCATTTGATGCGTCCAAAAAGAACAGGAAAAGATTTTTAAAAACAAGGTAAGGCCAGCGTACTCTAATTGGTCTCTTCCGGCTGTCAAGAGATGTGAGCGTCGCTTCGGTCACGTAGAGGTCAAAATTGGAGCTTTGGATTTGATGAAGAAATCAGGGCCAGAGGTTGGATTCATTGGGGTTATTTTTTTAAAAAAAATTGCACTACCAGAGGTGTCCCACAGGAGAAATTATATCTGCATTGCATACAACATATAGCCATACAAACAGCGAATCACAGTTGGAGACATAACCAACTTGAAAAAAAAAAAAAAAAAAAATCGTTATACTCAAGGCCACCATCCATTATTGACTCTCCCCCACCCCATGAAATTGGCATCTGCCTTTTCCTCTCCTGGCTCCACCTCCCTTGCCATTGCTGCCGTTTTTATTGGCATCCTCTTCTCCCTCTGCCTCTGATTTACGCCTTGACTTAGTTACTAACTTTCATTCTCTTGCACCGCCGACCGGCTTGTTGAGACTATTATTGTCCTCCACAGCATGTCTATCATTGAGATCGATCCAAATCAGAGAGCCATTGCATGGTGATCAAGTGGTGGATGATGCGGCGGAGGAGGAGGCATTGCTGAGCAAGATGATGGTGAAAAAGAGATGATGCAAGAAAAGAGATGGTGGAGCGTTGAGAATTTATTTCTAGTTTTATTCTGTTAGTTATCTACTTAGAATAGGTGTTCTTCATTCTACTTATTTTTTTTTAATAATTATTTTTATTTTTTTATAATAATGAAATTTATTTTTAGTGGAAGTTGGTTTTTAAATCTATTTGAGAATCAAACATCTCAGTCATAAAATACTATATTTAAAAAGACTTTGGGCATCTTCATTGATGAGGTGTAGGAAAAGAGAGAGAGATATCCTCACATGAAAGAAAGAATCTTTTTACATAGCTCAATTTTTTGATAAACCATACTTCTCTCTCCTAATTTTGTTCCAACATTTTTATTTATTATTTATTCTTTTTAGTCTTTGTTCTACATTTTGAGTCAATCCGCTAATCTTCTTTAGGTAGCATGCTGTTCTACATGGTGCAAGTGATGATGGCGATGTGGGCAAAGTGAGAGGTCCGAGGGCAATGAAGATTGTAAGTTTCGATGAGAAAGAGTGCACGGTGGGGTTCGAAGCATATAAGGTAAAGACCAAGGGTGTGTGGACAGCAGGAAGATAGTGCTAATGGTTAGACGAGGCAGAAATGACATGCAGGATGTTTGTGCTATACATCAATATGTAGCAGAGAGAAATGGAGGAGTTGGTGCATGACAATCAAGTAGGAGGAGCTCATCAGACGGTGATATAGAAATTGATAAAATTAAAGGTGACAATTGGATCGGATCGGATCATATATGAGTCGGATCAATACGGATCGGTTAGAAAATCATCAACTCAAATCGAACTGTTTATTAAATGGATCAAAAATTCAAATTGAATCCAATCTGTTTATTAAATAGGTAATCCAATTAATCCATTTAATCTATTTATTAAATAGATCAAATTAGATTAAACAATTAAATAGGCTAAACAGATCGGATTAAATGGATCAGAAACAGATTAAGTAGATTTTAAACTGATTAAACAGATCTTAAATGAGTTAAATAGATCAGAAACAGGTTAAACAGATTTTAAACAGTTAAATAGGTTAAATAGATTATCTGACTCATCCGATCTGAATATTAAATAGATTAAACAATCAGATACCTGAAATCTAAATCCAATCCAAATATTAAATGGATTAAACGGATTGATCTGTTTACGATCTAAATCCATTTAACCTAAATTCAAACCTATTTATGATAGATCGAATATAGTTTGGATCGATGGATCGGATCATATTTTGCCGACCTACGAGAATCGGATGTTGAGACCTTCAAAGACAGAGGAAGAGGAGCTAATTGGGGGGACTTTGTTTAACGGCGGATATTATCATTCATGATCATAGCTTCTGCAATGTATCGTTCAGGCAGCTTGATTAAGCCCTTTTTTTTAAAGTTGGCTACATGACCCAAATGCAATTGGCTGCATGCACGGCTGATGTGGTTTATTTAGTGTATTGCATAATTTATCGTCCGTGGACAGGCAATACAGGTGCATGCAAGTGTGATCCTATATTATTTTTAGTTTCTAAGAAACTGAAAGAATTGAATTGGGAAGAGTTCAATAATGGATCCTTTTGATGGTCTCAAGAAAAAAAAAATTCTTGAGGCTAGAGGGCTCATATATGCATGGAAGATTTTTTTTTGCCTAACATGTGGTGCAAGAAGATTGGTATGGTCCAAACTAAATTGCTAGGCCAATATTAATAGGTCTGAAAAACTATTGATATGAGATCAGAGCTGCGAAATTTTTTCATGTCTCTCAGGCTGGAATTTTTCTATACTGTATATTTATAAACATAATATATATACATATACAAGTAACATATATACATATACTTGTGTGTGTGTATATCCATGCATGCATGCATGCATACATACATACATGCGTCTATGTTCCCCCGTCATCTTTTTGAAAGTGGATTTAGCATTTTGTCCTAAAGTGCAAATTTCGAAATGAAGTGAAAAGTCACCAAACCCCAGCATTGAAGTTGTGGTAGTGAAGACTAGGATATGGTGGGCTGGGTCAAAATGTTAATGGGTCATATCTAGCTTCATTTAGGGCCTAGATTAGAGTTTTTGCTCATGTACGTTTTGGCATCTGCATGAAGCCATAATGATCATCTATTGAATACCCTCTCTTTGTCAATCCGGACAATCATTTTGTTTAATTATTTTGATATAATATTTCAAGGAGAAATGAGAGTGATCACTAACAAAAGGTGAGATATATTTGTCCACTTACATCAATCAAACATTCTGTTAAGCGCGCATTTACACTGGTAAGATAGTTGAACCTCATTATATGTTGAATTTTCAGTAAATATATTCCATCTCTCACTATTTTATTAACTATATCTCCTATCTAAGACTATATTAACTTTGATATCTTTTGGGATCAATGGGTTAGTTAACATGCTATGGGAGCTCAAGATAATTGGCTAACTTATGCTTTCATAGCGAACTTAAGAAAAATCAAGCTTGTTTCAAGCCAAATAAAGTCTGATGTTAGCCAATTTATCCCATCATAGAGAGATTATACATATCCTTAGCTTTTTAATATTTTACCAATTGTGCTTCCATTGCATGCATAATCTTCCATGCTAAAACTAGCCTTGTAGTTTAGTGTATTTTTCCCTCTATCCTTGTGAGATTTTTTTTGGATTTTTATTTTTTTTTTTCAAAAGTTATCATTTTTTTAAGCAAAATTCAAAAGTTACCATTGCTTAACAATAGCTTTTGCCTTTAGTTCATTGCAGACTTCCCTCCTGCCCAAACTGAATTAGTTAGAACATGGCACAACTAGTTCATGGCAAGTTCATCTGGACTCGACAATCTCAAAAAGGCTATTTCAAAGTAATAAATAATATATTTTTATTAAGTCAATGCTTTCTTTAGCTGAGCAAGTAAAGTCAACTCTATATAAAAATTAATTATTGGTTATAACTTGAGTGGCTACCATAATCATATGATATTTCTTTGAATAAGAGATTTGAAAGAAAGAACAGAAGATTTGGAGAAAGAATAGAATATCTTTAAAATGAGAATAGTGGTCGCACATTATCACAATAAACACATGCTTACATAAGAATATTGTGGGAAAGTTTAATCCGATCAATTTTGGCTTAAATTATAAATTTTAAACTCAAACTGAAAATACATCAAAAATGATAATTTTGCATACTTCAAGATTAAGGGAAGATAATTGCATGGCTAATATTTGAAATTTAAATTTAAATTCAAAATACATCAGAAATCGTAATCATACCGGCATGTATCATGATTGAGGCTAGTATAAATCAAATCTTCCATCATTGAAGTCTTTATCACAAAAAATTTTTCATCATAGTTTATTTTCCCATTCCAAATGGCTATCTTGGCAAAGTCAAGCAATAGAAAAGGGAACTGTAATATTTTAAATAACTTCCCTCCTTAGATAGGACAGATCAAACTCCCATAGCTGGCTAAACCTCAAGACTATTAAGCAGTTGCTTAACAGTCTGCAATAGCTGCTTGCAGCCTTTCTTCTTCTTCTTTTTTTTTTTTTTTTTTTTTTTTTGTGATTATCATATTGTGCAAAGTTGGTGTCATTCTCTGTTTTGAACTAAATATAAATAAATTTTTGAAAGCAAAAGAGATATAAAAATATTCATTCTTGACTAATTTTTGGCCCTCTACTTGTTCCACTTCAAGATAAGCTAAACCCAGCTGACTAATTCAGAGAGGATAAAGGGCATGCATAGACTCTCACCCAAGGCAAAGCATATGGCTCTGAATCAACAGATAGCAAAAACAGTTTTCACAATACCGGTCACTCCTATAGAACTGCTCATAATTAACATTATGAATGAATCGTTCACCGACAAAAGAAAGATAATACAGCACAAAAATAGATCTAACTTATGCTTTTAAAAAAGAAGAAAATATATAACTTTTATTTCATAACGTTTGATAGGATCATAAATCGTAGACAAAGATTTGGTCATCTGTCATCCAAATCTAAGAAAAGAATAGCCACAATTGCCAATAGTTTAACTAGCCCACCTTTTTTCCTATCAGCAAATGGTTCAATATTTAATCAAAATGTGATTGCGATAAGCTAACTTGCAAAAAACTCCCAGTTGATCAACTTAGGGTATTTTTAGTTGGAGAGAGTTGGACTCTTGAATAGACATGAGAATGAATGATTTTTATTCTAGCTGTTTTGTGAGGAAAGTCCATTCCTTTTCAATTTCAAGGAGGAATAGGAATACTCCAATCTTCCAAAATCCAATTCTTACTCTCTCTAATATTCAAATTTTCATTCTAATTTCGATTTTGATTTCGATCACAAATCAAAAACATCAAGAGATATGGCCATTCTGATTCCCACTTTGATTTTGGCTATGAACCAATTGCGGCCTAATGTCTATCATGTCAAATGTAATTCAAGACTTAATAACAACACTATAGCTTTTTGATTTTCGTGGAATCTTGTCATCAAAGGTCATCACAATAAAAAACTAGGCGTTGTGTGATTGTTTTGACTTCCAAAACCATCTTTTGTCATTTTTCCTTATTTTAGTTGTTACAGAAATCTTGATTTAGATATTGGTTTAAGTGTCTTAAAAGATAACATGGCCAGGGTCCACATAAATATTATTCATACAAAGTTCAAACCCATTAACATATCTAATAGTCTAAATGGTGCACTACGTCGCAATAGCAATTCCTTTGACATCTAAATGTACATTTAAGACCAACCACCTACGTACAAACCAGATCCCATCCTCACTAAAAATTAGTAAATCCTTCAGCAAAAACCAAACTTAGCTTACGCTTGTGATGAGTTCATCAACATGGCACCACTACTTCATAGCAAGTTCATCTAGACTTGACAATCTCAAAAGGCTACTTCAAAGTAATAAATTATACTTATTTTTGTTAAGTCAATGCCTTCTTCATCCAAGCAAGTAACGTCAGCTCTATATAAAAATTAATTATTGGTTATAACTTGCATAGCTACCATAATCACATGACCTTTCTTTGAATAAGAGATCTGAAAGAAAGAATAGAAGATCTTGGAGGAATACATTGGAAATGAGAATAGTGGGCACACATTACTACTGCTGTTTTGTATTGTATTTAGAAATACATGCTTACATAAGAATACCGATAAAAAATTTAATCCAATTGATTTGAACTTAAATTACAAATTTCAAATTCCAATGTGAATACAATAGAAATGACAATTTTGCATATTCGAAGATTGAGGGAAGATGATTGCATGGCCGATATTTGAAATTTAAAATTAAATTCAAAATGCACTAAATATCTTAATCATATTGGCACATCTCACGATCGAGGCTGGCATGAATTAGGTCTACTGTCACTGAAGTTTGTTAACATGAAAAGTTTCTCATCATAGTTTTTTTTTTCTCATTCCAAAGGGCTGTCTTGGCAAAGTCAAGCAACAGAACAAGAAACTATGATATTTTAAATAACTTCCATCCTGAGATAGGACAGACCAAATTCCCATAGCCAATTTAACCTTAAGACTATTAAGCAGCTGCTCAACAGTCTGCAATAGCTGCTTACAGCCTTTTTTTTTTTTCCCCCAATTATCTTATTGTGTAAAAATGGTGTCATTCTCTGTTCTGAACTAAATATAAGGAAACTAGTGAAAGTAAAAGAGATATAAATATTCATCTTAACTAATTCTTGCCCTTCTAGTTGTTCCACTTTGAGATAAGATAAACCCAATTGACTAATTCATAGAGTATAAAAGGACATGCATTGACTCTCACCTAGGGCAATGCATATGGCTCTGAATCAACTGATAGCAATAACAGGTTTCACAATACTAGTCACTCCTGCAGAAATATAATAAATATTATGAATGAATCATTCACGAAAGATAATACAGCATGATACTAGTACTACTAGAAGCTTTATATGCGTATATATATATATTCTTTATTTCATACTGTCTCATATGATCATAAATCATAGACAAAGATTTGGTCGTCTATTATCAAATCAAAGAAAATAATAGCCACAACAAACTTGCCAATGATTGTCCTATCAACAAATTGTTCAAGATCTATTAGATCAGAATGTGATTGTGACAAGCTAACTTGCTTGAAATTCTGATCAACTTATTTATGCCATCTCAAATGTATTTCGAGACTTGATGACAGCACTCTAGGTTCTTGATTTTCTTCAAATCTTGTCACCAACAGTCATGACCATAAAAAACTAGGTGGTGTTTGATTGTTTTGACTTCCAAAACCATCTTCATTTAGATATTAATTGAAGTGTCTTACAAGATACATGGCCAGGGTCCGCCTAAATATTATTTATACAAAGTTCAAACCCATTAACATGTCTAACAGTCTAAATGATGCACCTCGCAATACCTCTAAATGTACAGTTAAGACCAACCATCTGTGTACTAGTCAGATACCAACCTTACTAAAAATCAGTAAATCCTTCAGCAAAAAACCAAACTTTGGTTATGCTTGCTATGAGTTCTCACGCATTTATCAACCTTATTGATGATTGACATGAGATATAATCAAGAAAACAATATATGTTAAATGTTTCTTGCAAATGTTTACATTATACTACATGAGGAATTATTTCTTTCTGATCTCCTCTGTTAGGAGCAAGCACTAGCCTTAACTAGATCCTTTTATTAATTCCAAGGAGATATTGAGACATAATAAACATTACAAGTTGGCACAAACATTGCTACAGGGTTCGGTGAAAAAAAATTTATGAATTAACATGGGAAGTATTTTGTCACACCTTTTATAAAGCTTGGCTGCTAACCTTTCACATTGCCAAAGCTATTTTTACAATGGCAGTTATGACTCACAAATGAGAAACTTAACTTGAAACATTTGCCGTGAACTACTAAAATATTCCATGATCCAAAATGTTCTCCAAACCAGCCTTTAAAAGTTGGGTGCAATCCCACATCCCCTAATGATCGAGAATGGTTGATCTTATGAAGAATCGCTCTTAGACTCCACTCTTTGGCACATAAAATACTTCATGACCCAATCCATAAGAAAGTAATATCGACAAAAAAAAAATACAAGTTGAGGACTATCTGGACTAGATAATTAGGACTGGTTTTCTTTTTTCCTTTTTTTTTTTTATGCGTTGATGCTTTTCATCACCTGTATAACATAAAAACGATTAATATCAGAATACATGTGATATTAGCAGGCAAACTGCATGGTCACCAGAAAAGAATAGAAAAGCAAAAGGCAAGCAAGCAAGATCCCTAAGGAATCTTTTGCATGTTGACATGCAAATATATATATATATATATATATATATATATATATATATATAAAGAATTGCACTAACATTAAAGAGAGCAATTGATGATTAACATAACTTTTCATGGCCATCTTCCTCTTCTTAATGTTTCTTGAGGTGGCCCTCCTTGCTAAGGGGCAGCTTCATCAGCCAAATGGGTTGTCCAAATCAATATGTCCATGGAATAATGGACATCCTCTCCTGTGATCATGTCCCAGATATCCGAAAGAATTCACTTGGATCTGAAAGTAACTAGAATTTTCTTGTAAGTAACACCATGCTCTTTAATTCTCATTGAATTTGTGATCATAACACATCCAATACTCACATTACAAAGCCAAAGTTCATATTTCAGAGATCTCATCACTGCCTCCAATTTATTTTATTCTCTAATTTCAGGCAAATAAAAAGCTATAGTTTCCTTGAAGGGCAACTTTTCAAATCATATCTTCAAGAACAACTACCTGCCATTCTTTTCGAGCCGCATGCTCAGCCTTCCAAGAATAGATAATCTACAAAGATATTAGTCATGATCTTATAAGGAATTGTTGAACAAGCCTCGAGATCGTAAAGCTTTGAACATCATCATAAACTAGTTCAAGCGTTCAACTAGTATCATGAAAGTATAGCCCCCGCATTCAAAATTAAACCAGAAATCAGTTTCCTTCCATTTCTCTGTATGAAGTAGTCTATGTTCAAAAGAGTATTGACATGGGATTGGGATTTCTTATCAGAACATCTACTGATATCCTGCTCAATCTTAATTCCAATCTTGTGAAAGAAGTCCTCATGCCTGACAATTAACCAAGATATTCATCAGCTCAACAAGCTGATACCCCTCGGCTGCTTATCATAATCTGATCTTGATTTTTGCTGTCTATTTGCGGACAACTTCAGACATTTAAGAAGATGAAATTGTAGCATGAAATTGTAGCATTGATTTAAGGTATAATTAAACAGGAGAAGAAATCAAATAAAGAAATGAACTAGAACATCGCCCCATTAAGTTGTTAAAAAGTTCACTTTTACTCAACTTTGCCTAAACAAATAAAGAAATGCATCATTACATTCAATTTGTAATCACTTAAAACATGACAATTATTGATCATGCCTTCTCCTTTGTTCATTGCTTGTGCATCATGATAAGCTTAATTAGATTGCAATTTGCCCAAATCATGTAAAATAATTTTTAAAAAAAAAAAAAATTATACGTTAGAATTTGTTTCCATGTGGATTCACCACCACCACATGACCCCAGCCAGTTCAGTGCGAGCTCTCCTTTTCTCTTTTGGTCACCCCCTTTTAGGCTAAGAAACGCTTCGCCGCACAAAGCATGCCACTTAACCAGTCAAGTTCCACGGTTATTTTACTTAAAAAAACAGCGGGACTAACGAGAGGGTGACATAACAGCGGAGGCTCCAATCCCTTCCCGGGATCTTTTTCCCCTTTCTGGTTTCCCACCGGATCTCGCCGTGGGAGAAGCCAAAGGGGAGCGAGCGAGCTCCGTCCCCGCCACCCACCTCCCCAGTAGAAGAAGAAGAAGAAGTCTTTTCTTCTCTCGTATCCGATTATTCTTTCTTCCCCCGTTGCCAGAGAGCTGAGATGATTGAGAACAACAACAATTCCGAGGGCGCCAAGCGATACGCTCCGCCCGCCCAAAGGTACAGGATCTTTTCCCTCTCCTTTGACCATTTTCTTGGAATCGCCATCGGCCCGTTTCTTGATTCGGAGATCTATCCGGTTCCAATTCTCTCTATCTTTTTGGTTCTGATTTCTATTAGGTTTTCTGCATTGTGGGTTCTACTTTCTTCAAATTTTTTCTTTCGTTCTTCACATATTATTCAATTTTGGTGTTATCTACTTGTTTTTGATTCTTTTTCTGTTTCTTTCTTTTGGTTGTGTTCTTTTTGGTGTTAGTTTTTGCCCTTTTTTTTTTTGATCCATTTCATTCTTTTGATTGTATTCTTTTTGGCGTTATCTACTTGTTTTTGACTTTCTTTATTGCCTTGGTGTCTCAGGAACCGATCCCTCAACCGGCGCAAATCTGGAGGTATTTTGTTGATACTTTTTTACGGTGATATAGTTTCATTTTTCTTTTATTGGTAATACTGTGCAGTGCTTGTAATAACTATTGCTCAGGCTGCGGTCTGAGCTTAAGGAGTGGGCTTAATTTACTTGTGTATATACTCACGGCCAAATTGGTTTAAATAGAAAGATTCCTGGATTTTCGAATGTTCAAGAATAATCTGCAAGTTTATGTTTTGCGTGAAGGTTAGCCTGGGGTCTGAAAGGTCTTCGTTGAAACGGATTCGCCAGTAAGGCTGGTTTCGGTTATTGTTTAGTCATTACGGATGATTTTAGCTAGTCTTGGTGAATTGTGGTCAAAACCCTTTGATTTTGGTAGAGGATGGACGGAACATTTAATTTTTTTTGGTTTTGGTACATTGCAGACAATGTCAAACTTTTGGTTTTGGAATACTTACATACAACATCTGACTTTTGGATTTGGTAGTTGACTTGCAAAATATCAAACTTCTGGTTTAGGTGTTACTTGGAAGAAATATGTTCTGGATAAGTCCCCCACAAAAAAAAAGAAAAAGAAAGAACATTCCTATTTCGAGCTTCCACATTAAAAATCTGAAATATTCTGTTCCAACAATATTTATGGCCAAGTTTTGGTTGGACTTTATTTACACTTCTCAGGCTAGCATATTGGTAAGTGGGGTGGGAAGGGAAATTAATGGCTGGTAGTATGATATCCTATTAGCTTTCCCTTTTCTGTTTTAGATATTAAAACTTGTATGTGATCTACAATTTCACAAAAAATAGTATTTTCTACTGTATGTATATCTTTCATTATGTTTATTGAGAATAACACATGGAAGAACATCTTTTCATGAAACGATGGCCATCTTTGAGATTAGTGAAAACTTATTGCTTTTACCTTGTATAAATATATTCATTTGGAATTATTGAGTTGCATCCTTGTTTGACTTTGCTAAGTATTTTATCATTGTCATGTGAAAAAGGTTAAAGTTATGTCAAGCTAAGAAATTGGAGCTAAAATGTTTAACATTTTAAGTGTCAGAGATACAAAAAGCTACACAAAGAGGAAGGAGTTCCTCTTTCTTTTTGTTATTAGATAAGGTGAAGACAATGAGATTATAGTTCTTTTGTCTAAAAGGAAGCTGTCCGCCTTTGTGTTTAAATGAGGGGTTGTGAGCAGTTTTTTATTTCAAAACTTGCATCCTGCAGTTGCTTCATGTTCCAATGGTATAAAGAAAATAGCAACGACCAAGTTAGGTAAAAAAACACAATCAACACCTGCATTTGTGTTTTGTTCTCTGCGGTGAAGTAGTATCTTCTCAAAATACTTAATTATCTCAGTTGGAGATGCTGTGGGAGCACATTCTGATGGGATTAGTTGATAGACCTAAAGACAAACTGAACAGCACATAAGCATAATTGTAGTCAACATTTTGATTTTATCTTCACTATCAATAATATGTGCTTCATAACGCTATTTAAAATTGCCATATATCTGCAGATTCTGGGCATTCTTTATGATAAAAAATGCAGTATTCTCTGATATTATATCATTTTGACTCAAGTGCTTGATAATCATTAAATTAGCAAAGATTAATAGTTGAGGGATGTCTTAAACCAAATGCTTGATAATTGGTAAATTAGCAAAGATTGATAGTTGATGGATGTCTTAAACCAACTATTGTAAGTCCATAAGTACCCAACAACCCGAGTCTTTAATGCAATAGTTTCAGTGCTTACCAATTATAAACAATTTATTAGCAAGAAATGACACATACTTTTCTGCAACAGGTAGAAAGCTTCCACTGCATACATCTAACTAGTGCATCTAAAGTTTTGCAACATTTTGCATTTTTTTTACTGCTAATTTTTTGCACGAGTGCTTGAGCTAGTAATTCCTTCATGTTTGTCTTATAGATCGATTTGAAAAAACAAGTTACTCCTATGGGACTGATGGGGAGAAAAGTCAAGCTTCTAATTTGAGAAATTTTACTTCAACGGACCATGGGGAGGCTGGTGGCAGCAATGTTCAAAATGAAAACCACCCAGGATTGATACCCATAGATGGGTGTTGTACTAGTGAGGCTGCGCAACTTTTAAATGAGCGTAAGTATGCAGTTGCAAATCTCTGTCTGAGTCTTGGAATTGTCATGTAAATTGCATGTGACGGTCCTTTATCGTAAATTCGTAATCCTGTGAATTTGCTGGCAAGGACATGATGCATATTACTTGTTGTGTTGCCTGATTGATGGATGAGAAAATAAAACTATAAACTAGGAAAAGCACAGTCTCTTGGACCTGCTTGGTTGTCATTTGCATCTTATTTATTTCAATATTGTTAGAAATTTCACCATGTTCACAAGTCTTGCAATATAAGATACACCATTAAGTGGAAATAATGAGAATGAGTGGCATTATAAGGATATTTTCTGCAGAAATGTTGTTGTCCTAAACATCAGTATAGGATTCAATGATAGGTTAACTTATATATGATGGTTCTATAGAGAAAAAAAAAAGCTGCTGCTGATATTTTGAACCAAGTCCATTTCTATGTTCTTATTATATGTGTGTGTTTGCATGTGCATGCACGCAAGCATGCATGGATGTATGCATGCATGTAGTACACACAGGGTGTAAAGACCAGACTTTGCACCCATTGCAAAATTCCATGCTGTTTATTGAAAAGTGGAATTCTAAACTGTTGGACGTGATCTACAAGACTTAAGTATCAATTTATAGGAGCATATTTTTTTAAAAAAATATCTCTTCTATATATTAGGTCGCCTAAAATCAGCACACTTATTGTGCCAACTATATATTTGGGAGAGTTGATGTGGAGCCAAGATAGTTCTATGTTTTTGTATATAGACTTTGTAATGTTGTAGATCACATCCAGATGTTTAGATTTTCAATTTGCATGTGATTATTGAATTTTATAGTGACTGTAAAGTGCTCTTTTTGTACCCTGCGTGTATTATAACCACACCAATATATGGTGTACATTTGATAGATACACATATATGCATGTAGTTAGGTAGGCAAAATTGGTTTCTTTTCATTTTTGAAATCCTGGCAAGAAAATTCAGTTTTTATGTGGATTTATCATTACATAATTCTTGACCACAATCATCTGGCCTTATCCTGGCTGCTTGGAGTCAGCTTTATGATCCTCATCCCCTGAGCTGTCGGTGCATAATCTTTGTTGAATAATATACCATTTAGTTATATGTTCTTGAGCACACCTGCTTAACATATTGAAGTGGGTGGAAGTTGATTGTCAGGGAACGCCTTCAACAGATGCTTATACTGCCTGATTTTCTGACAGTTATGTACTAGGAAAATTTTCTGGTCTTTCTCATTTGATATATGTTTTCCTTACCATAAACTTGCTTTATTTTTCAAAAATATCATTTCTTTGCATCATTCTTAGAGTCAAAACCTATATGGTATTAGCCTGAAAATATGGCATGAGTTTGCAAGGGGCTAGGGTGTTCACTACCAGGCTTTTTAATTGGTGAATGTTAATCATCAGAGGCTCCTGATGAGATAACTGTCAGAGATATCATTTTTGTCTTTGACTACCAATTACATGCCAATTTTGTATATCTTGTCGGAATTGCTTTCTTATGCAAGTCATTTTCTTGATTTGCACTCATGTGGGATACATGCTTCTGCACTTGTGGGGTAGTAGATGCTCAGGAACCAGTATAATCTTTCATCTTAGGTAAATCTGTTCCGATTGTCTTATTTTTGCGACTGTCTTAAGTTTTCACTTTATTTATTTAGAAAAGCCCAGATCGCCTTGTTTTTTTATGAGGATTGGTGTTATTTTAACAATTTTCTTTGGAAATTATGCACAACATAGACCGCAAAAACATTGCTTCAACCAAATTTTAGTTGTATTATATTGTTTATGCTGTTAATTCGCTGCAAGATTCTCACGCTATTCACATTTTATATGTAGGTTGGGCAAATGCCATGCACTTGTGCAATGATCCATCAGTTGATTTATCTGGTGGGTTATATATCTCTATGGTCTTGTAAATTCTGTAAGTTTGTTTGTTGAAGTGGCTTAGTTTCTGATTTCGGGAATTGCTTTGCTTAGCCAGGTCAAAATTTACATTTGAAAGATTGAATCAATGGAGTTTCAAATTTGATTTGAGATTCCTGGGTCTTTTTTAGATTGTGTTTCCATTATAGGTTTTTTTGATGTCTTGTCAAGTATAATGAATCCTAGTTTTTTATTTATAGCACTGAATTTCCTGTTTTTATGTTTTTTATTGCTTATGCTCTAAAGCTGCTATGAGGGAAGGTTATGATTTATGAATGTTGATTTCAATGTGGTAGCATATCTGCTGAGACTTGGAGAAAGAAACATTTGACACATTTATTTACCATAAGTATTTATTCATCACCTCTAAAAAGAAGTTGAATATTGAGGGTATGGAGGCTTTTAGATTTTCCAAATTATGCTATGCAGAGACCTGGTCTGAACAAATCCTAGTTTTTACTTTTATGGATCCCTTAAATTGGTTTGTCGTACCTCTTTTGCATTTGTATCGACCATTATATTCAACACTATGCGATCTCCTTGATCAAGAACCTGGAATGCTATTAGCCTATTACCATAGACCCATGAACTTCGTCCATTTATCTAATATATAAATTAAGGTTTTCATGGAAATGAGCCAGCTGCTCACCCTTTGCATGTATTAGTAAGAATGGCATGTGCATGCAGCCTCGTACAATCAAAACATGTAGGTGTGCATGCTCATGTACACATGTATGTGCACACACATACGCACATTTATGATTACATGATGATGCATGCAATTTAGCACATAAAAACTGATGCTGAACTCTTGTATTAATGTTGTTGTAGGCTTGTAGCATAGTCTACAAGTAGCATTCCTTGCATCACATGCTTCGGCAAAATCATTAGCTAGAAACTGTGGATCATGATTGCTTGAATCTGATAATACCTTTTGATTGGCTTCCAATGGTTTTGGTTCTTGGAAAAGGTGTCAAGATGTATAGGTAACAAATATTGCATGTAGGGGCTGGATGAGGTGAATTACTTAAAGTGCCTTGAAAGGTGTCAGCAGGTGCACTGAGCCGGAGCCTGGCATGTATGCCTGCTGGGCTGTGTGTTCACCTTCGCCCACTTAAGAGTCTGCTAGAACGCCTTGGTGTGTTAATGTTTGAAACATGTTGGTTCTTTCTTATGCACTTTTGTGTTAATAGACTGAATGTGATAATAGCATCCATGAATTTTGGTGATGACAAGGAAGGTATAATATTCCCAGGACAGTGTGAAAACACGGATCTTTTGTGAATGGAATTCCTGGGTTATACCAAAATGACTGAAATTGGGGAAAGGTTCTTTCGAAAACAGCAGGTTGATCCAGTGGGACTAAATCATTTGCAATCCAGAATGAGCCATCAAGCTTGTAGTATGCATATATTAAATTACATGAGTCATATACTCATCTAATGATTGTTTTTAGCATGGTTCGCCAAATTGGTCTAAATCGGGCGGTTTAGGGCATGCCGAATTGTACCGGCAGCTAACCGGTGCGGTTCGGACGTTTGATTTGGAACTCCGGTGAAAACAGAGCAAGGGAGAAGGAAAGAGAGGAAGAGAGAGAGATGGAGGAGAGGGAAAGGCCGGCGGTGCCCTGCCGAGGCTTCCAGAGCTTCGTGGTCCTCCACGAGATGCGAGGGAGTGAGGGAGAGAGAGAGGGAGGGGAAGGGAGAGAGGAGTGAGAGGAAGGTGGTGGGGAGGCCGCCAAGTGGCTGTCGGATGGGTCCAAATCCACCTCGCAATCGCCATGGGTTTGAAACAGGATGATACTCTATTTCATCATTTTTTTAAAAAAACATGATAAATAGTAAAGTCGGCAATGGGTTTGGGCTGTCCGGCGGTCTTTACCGACTTCACTATGTATCTTGTTTTTTCAAAAAAATGCAATGAAACTAGGGGTTGCCCCTATTTTGAGCCTGTGGCGACCGCGAGGTAGATTTGGGTTGTCTGGCGGCCTCTCTGCTGCCTTTCCCTCACTCCTCTTCTCTCCCTTCTCCTCTCTCTCTATCTCTCTTCTCTCATGTCCTCTTGCAGAGCTCGAGAGGCCTCGGTGGCCCTACGGTGGCCACCATTAGTGTCTCCACTGGCCTCCTTTTCCTTCCCTCCCCCTTCTCACTTTCTCTCTCTTTCCCTCCCCGGTTCATTTCTCGTTTCCGTGTCGGTTCAGGCTTGATACTGGGGCATACTGTTGGCTGGTCAGCACAGAGTCCAGTTCTGAGTCGGCGGTCCTAGGTCTTTAGGATTTAAATATTTATTATGGAGGGTCTTTGTAAATTTTGAATATTGTGGGGATCGAAATCAAAAGAAAGTTTCATTTATCATTTAGAGGTGAATTAGCAATTTCTTTTTGTTTTTAGGCATCTTCAAGCAGATCCACGTTCTGGATTAAGAATCTTTCTGAGTTTTAGTTTGTTAAAGATTAGTGTAAGCTGCCAAGGATATTAGGCAGATTTTGTTAATGCATGAAACTTCATGTTCTCAACATTGAAAGGTATATGTCCTGCAAACTGTACTGATATATGTGAAGTATGCGGCCAGATGTTCCCTGCATGTTTCTTGCCCACCGTCTCCCTCTCGCTCTCACATGCTGCAAGTGTGCATACGCTCAGTCACACCCATATGATGTGTCAATCATTGCAATGATTATTCTAATTGTGATTAATTTATAATTATGTGCATTTCAATTCTATACCTCATTTATTTTTGGTCTCTACCAGAAAGACCGGTGATGTATTCTGGAGCTAGTGGGTTATCGTGGGGTCACTTGAAACTTCCGCATCAGGTGGATACATTATGAATCTTTATGCATTCTGCTTATTTCTTATTTTCTTTCTAAAATTTGGTTCTTAGTCTTTAATCCTTGTCCTTTTTTATGTTATATGCAGATGGACTTTCTGTCTGAGCTACGACGTGCAATGCATAATTCTCAGATCAATGCTGTGCCAACTGCCAGTGAGCGTAGCTGATTATTTGCATGGATGGAATTGGGAATTTTTGGAAGTTACTCTGATGGTTTATGTACTCATGGACTAAATGTTTGTGTCATCTGTACTGAACTACTTGTCCTATCCTACTAGTCCCAGTGGTGTGGAAATGCATACCATGTTATAATTAATATTGGAAGCAGTGGAACAGAGCTACTGCTGCACTGATTGTTGGTAAATCTTAGGATTTAAGGTAACACATGCTTGGTTTACCATGTCCATCCTCCAGGATGGATGTGCTTCTTGACAAATTATCTCTCTTTAACCAAATGATACGTTTTTGTTCCAAAAAAAAAACAACTAGATGATATGTTGGTCTCGCACTGGACAAACTGATTTGATGCATGTTACTCTCAGCATTCTGGTTTTATTGAAACATTTGGAACAGATGAGCAGTATTCTTGTTTTCTGCAGGTAGCCTAAATCTGGAGGTAATTATTCTTTTCAGTAGCAATTCTACTCATGTGATTAATCTTGCTTCAATTAAGAATGTAATTACTATTTATTCAGAGAACAGAATAGAAATTGGAATAGCAAAGCCTTGAGGGTGGGAACGAGAGTTCTCGTCAGCAGCCATGATATCTTTGAAGCTTTAACCTAACCAATATGGGTTTTACTCATAGGGATGATGGACCATTAAGGCTTACAATTAAGTAATTGAATTGAAAAATGGGGTGGCATGTTGGATGAGGTGAGTTTGGGAAGGATTAGATGTGCATAGTCTTATTCCCATGTGCGAAGAAGCTGTTTTAGCATTTGGAATCTGCGATTTTCAGGTTATATTGCATCAAGGTTTACCCTCGCAATTAAGTAATCTAACATGAGTTGTAATTCTTTTTTCGGAAAAAGACTTTGGAACTTTGCAAGTGTAAGTAGCCATCCAACAAGTAAACAAACTATGATCATTTAGTGCCCGTCGCCATCGAATTGGTAACTACATTCTAAATCGCTGGGTATGGGAATGGAAATCAAAATAACATATATTAATACTAAATTCATCAAATGGTGTGAATTCTTTTGTGATTATTAACTTGGTATGCACGGCCTTGAAGAGGAAGAGGATGGTTAGCCCTCCAACCCTCGCAAGTATCTTATTATTTTAGTAAGATTAATCCACCCTTATAAAACTTCTTTCCCTTGAACCAATCACAATGTACTTTCTATCCATTATTCATCACCTGTGAGCAGATTTCACTACCATTAATTACTACTTCCTCTTTAATGATTCATATGTACTTTCAATGCCGAATTACTCACAAAAGTAGGAAAAAAAAAAAAGAAATTGTTGGCTAGGAAAAATATCTCAATTATATTTTGCATTCATTATTCATGAGCAAACTTTATAACATAAATTCGTTACTTCCTCTGCAATGATTTTGCAAGCTTTGGTGATAAATTGTTCACAAAGTTAAAAATAAAAATTCTGTAGGCAAAAAAAATATGCCTCTAGTTGATGTACTGATGCCACATAGCTAATCTTGAGCCAATAATGCGTCATAGTATAGCACTCACATAACATATACTATTATTTTACCTTCAGTCCAGGATTTCAATAGTGTCATTATTTTGTTAAAAACCGTTAGAATAACCACTACAATAAATATTGCATCTATATTTGCTCGAAAAATAAGATACTATATAAAAATAATTAAATACCCAATTCTCTCTTAAGTGCCCTTTTTTTTGAAAGGCTTACACGGCCACTGTTGCATTATAGCATTTGAGTAAGATCTACAGATGGCAATGGATAAGATTTGAGTCGGGTATTGTACTATCTATCTCCAAATTCGAACTTAATATCCTATATTCAAATCTTATCCGATACCTGATCAGATAAGAAAAGAGATATTCATCTCCATATCCAATAGGTTCGAGGATACCTACGGGTAACCCATTTCTCCATATCCAACCTATCCCATACCAAAAATAAATAAACAACCAAAATAATTTTATGCATATTATCAATCAAAACAAAATTACCAATTCAACATACAGCATAATTTATAAATCTAGATTTATAAAAATTAAATATAAAAATAAAATTACAATTCAACATAGAATATATAAATAACAAAAATAATTTTATACATATTATCAACCAAAACAGAATTATCAAAATAGAATTATAAACATATGTATTCGGATATGAATTCGGATACTACCCATACCCATAGATTTGGATCAGATTCGGATTCGGGTTTGGATAGAAAACAGCACTATCCATATCCTATCCATACCTATGTTATAGTTTTCGGATTTTATCCAAATCCAGTCAAACCCTATTTTTCAGATTTGACTAGATTTAGATAGGGTGCATACCTATCGGGTCGAGTCGATTTTGCTATCCTTAGTGAGATCCAGATACAACACTTCACAAAATAAGTCCCAAGTCAACGGTCTCTCCAGAATCCTTTTAGTAAACTCTTTCTACAGCTTCTTAAATGTCCCTGGTGTTCTCAAAAAAAAAATGTCTCTGGTCTTATTATGAATTATTTTCAGCGGATATGGAAATCGGTTTCTCCTTTAAAGGTTAAAATACATGGGTGGTTAGCTACAAGACGTGTATTGCTTACTGCGGATAATCTTCTGAAAGGAACTGGCAAGCTAATGAGGTTTGTATTTTCCTTTCATCTTCATCCAGAATCTGCTGTTCATCTATTTGAGTACTCGAGAAATAGACCAAAGTTTTGTTACTAGTTGTATATCTTTGGGATGCCAAATTGTAGTCAATATCATGTTAAGTTGCCAAATATATATTGATGTTTCCTAATTTTGATTCTATTTTCCTCTTAGCAGAGCATATGGTATTACCGTCGCTGTTGGATCACAAATTTAACAATGCTTGAAGCTATATTAGACAGAACAGATCCTTAAAAACAAGTATATAAGATTGTAGACCTGGAGTTAAAGGTTTCGGATTTGTCATGTGAAATGATGATGGGAGATATATTTGGCACACTGCTGAGGAGGCTTTGCAACTGATATTGTAAGAGATCCAAAATATAGCTGATGTTTGATTTACTATTGGGAAAATGTCAGCTAGTGTGTTAGACTTATTTTAAGAAGCTGCTGCTTTGACTGTGTTAGAATTTGATGCCTCGAGATTCGATCCATATTGAGCCTACAATGAGATCCGCGATGAAAAACGGAGTCCAACGAGATCAAGAACACCCCAAACGGAGTTCGGACGGAGAAGATATGCGCGAGAGAA
>NC_026001.2:13480216-13495216 GCF_000442705.2 Elaeis guineensis
TGGTAGAAGAAACGTTGGGATAGAACATTTTAATCAACGTCCAATTTCCTGAACAGCATTGAAGTTAGAAAATGGGTATGATAAGTTGATCCTAGGGATCCAACAATGGGTTGAAGCATCACAAAATGATCATGATGCCCTTTTCTCAATTCAGACTGTACAAGAGCAAATTGATGTATTCACACACTAGTAAGAACCAGTACCAGAACCAAATCCCAACCCTACTAAATCTGTAAAACTGAGCAGAAATTTCAACTTGGATGTAAAATTTTGTCAATTGCTAATCAATCTTCAAAATTAGTGATCATGGACAAGAAAAGGGTAAATGCAGAACCAGTAGCATACCTGCTAGCTTCAATCAATGGCAGATGATCATTCTCAGGTTTCTCAACAGATTTTTTACCTGCAAAATGAAAAAGGAGTCATAAAAAGATCTAAAAAAGACTACCTTTTCAAGGTGCAACTGACCAAACAATCTCACTAGTATTTCAAAATCACTATCATGAAGTTCCTTGTCCAGGAGATATAATGAATAATTCTTTTACACTAAAAGAAGCACAAAACATGTCTTGGGATGTATATCCAAACGAAATTATTCAACTTGATGATCCCAGAGTCACGGTGGATGCCATTTTAAGAAGTTTTAGATTTCAATTAGTGGTTATTCCAGCTACTTGCTTGATGAGAACTAACAACAACAAAAAGGAAACTTGGAAATATCAAAATGTTCAAACTGATTTCATGATCCAGTAGCTAGACTAGCATGTTACAATGGATTTCAAAAATTCTGCAAAAATGGTGTCATATGCCTCTGGCCACGATATGAATAGCCACACTTTGACGGTTCTTTGTAACCACATCATCATACCACATATTCCAGGTTCAGGTCTTGACAACTTCTCCCTCTTTTTGCCTGCATGAGCATGTTTCTATGCAAACATTTTTTGGTCCTTAATTCCTTGCTATCTATGTATTATCCAGAAATAAAAGATAAAAGCACTGCAGTTGGATATTCATAGGCAAAAGGTTAGTAAATAAAAAAGGGAAAAAGGCACGTTCAGAGGCTGTTGAATCATTATATTTTTCTTTTTAATTTCTGAACCAGTGGTAATCAAATAAGGAAGTCAGTGAAAGAATCTTCTTCACACCCCCCATACAAAGAGAAGCAACCAATTTATGGCAGCCATATATCCACTTGTTGTGCAAGATTGACATCAATTCTGGGTGTTTTCTCTTTATCATTTGTTTCACCAACACCTTTCTGCCTTTTAGAGTAAGAACTTGAAACCCCACTCCCCCACCCAAACCTTCAAATCCACCCATACAAATATGTCTATGCATAGTGCATAAGATTTTTTTTTTTTTCCCCGGGGTGGTGGGGTGGGGGGGGTGGTTGTGGGGTGGGCCCACAGTCTTTTCCTTTTACATGATTTGCAAAGGTTTTTCTGGAGATTCTCGACCCCAGGATTTGGGAGGGTGCAGCTTCTTTCTGCTTCCAAGCCTATTTTGATGTCTTCTAATTCTCGGGAAATTTTGTTGTATGAAACTTTAAATGGTTCCGGCCATCAGGAAAGAAGATAGTTAAACCATCATTAATATAAAAATTGGTTCTTTGAGAAGGGTGTTTGATGCACAGCAGCACGAGTCACTAGCGGCCAAGCCTTGCCCTTAAATAGACATGATGATTGGGCCCATGTAGCTAAGTCAGTCACATACATAAATGTGTACATAGACAATAAAAAATGTTACTTTTACCTAAGTGATGACTTTTACAATGGCCTGCTAGTGCTTCGGCTATTGTAAAAGGCAGTTATATTATGCAGCAAGTCAGCACTTAGGTAAAAGTCAGGCACATCTTAAATGTGTATATAGAGATAAAGTATCTTAATGGCCTAATATGAGATTAGCAAGGCATTAACTACTAACATTACTTTTTCCTAAATTTATTGAAAGATATTTATTAATCATCCAGAAGAAGAAGTGCCAATATAATTTAATGCAACAGGCAACTCTACTGAATGATAAGCAGCCAATTTTAAGTTGAAATTACAATAAATAAAAGATTTCATGAAACCTAAAAACTTGTAACTAAGGATTGGAGCAGCAGTAAGACAAAGGAACTATGAGCTTCTAGCCTAAATGGTTGGTACTCCAACCCGTCTGCCTAATACCCAACCAATTGAGGAAAAAGGGAAAAATTGTCAAATTTAACTCACTTGAGACACCTAGGTACATGCAATTTGCTTGGCACTCATTAGGTGGTTGGCCTGCATACACCTAGGCAGCTAGACCTAAGCAGGTTGAACACAGGATACATTAAGCCTAGGCAGCTGGCTTCTAACTATAGGAGGCTCATTGCTCATAGGACTTTATCTATTTTCATCAATTTAAAATTATATATAATGTCCAAGAGGACAACTCGCGTTGCTTGATCATTATGGATAACTAGGAAAATGGAACACACCATACATGTGCGGTTCAGTAGCTTGATCATTTGAGAAATTTATTAAAATCCAGTTCATAGTGGTGCTTCATTATTTTCATGACCAACAATTTAAAAAATTCCCTTGAGATTTATTTAGAAAAAACTGATTGAACACTAAAAAAGAAAATGCAACTAAAAGATAGCATACTTCACCTAAGAAAGAACAATTAACTCTTGTTAATTTTCATGCCATGGATGATCTGGAGCAGTTGAAGTGAAAGCCAGTTTACAAACGACCGATTTGGATAGCTAACAGAAAAATTGATTTGAGTATTAAATGTGTCAATTACCTTGCATTTTCATGGGTTAAAGAGAACATCAATAAATTCTCAATGCTGGCCATGCATATCAGATAATCACAGCTACCCTGCAAACTCTGTCATAAATAATAACCATTTGACTTGCAAATGGAAGAACACTTCAAGGTCACATTTGCAAAACACAATGTGATCTGTTCTCAATTTTCATAAAAATTGGAGTTATAATGATTAATGTTCGCTTTCTGTCTCTCAAAACCGCAGAGGCTTATTAAATAATTCTAATATTCTTAAAATTGAAAAATATGAAACATAACATGCCAAATATGGAACATCACACTCAATTTGGCAATGCTACAGTGCTCCCTAAGTTACACCATAAGGTGTATTAAACAGATGCTATCCTTTTATTGACCAATGGTAACAATGAAAGATAGTTCCCAACCATGTCTAGTTAGACTTATTACTTGGAAACATGGTCTGTCATACCACCCAATACCACTTAGTATGGAGCATATCTTACCATACCAATCTTGTACCAGTATGCTGTCTCATACTATACCGACACTCGGTATGCTATCTCATACCATATCAAACCACGTACTGATACTATAATATGATGGTACCAATATGGGATCCAGTATCAAGATGGTGAACCTTGCTTGAAAGTACTGGTTGATTTGTATTTTTGGCGGATGAAAGATGGTTGCCAACAAACTCCATCTAGGTAGAAGTATTAATTGAAAGTACTGGTTGATTTGTATTTTTGGCAAAGTATCAAATTGTTTTCTGTCATGCGATCTCACTTTCTTTCCTCTTTTGGTCTGTCTTAGTTCTTACTCCCTTTCACCCTGCAAAGCTTCCACTAGCTGCTGGTCACTCCTGGACCAGGGCCCCCTGCTGCTTTTGTTGCTTAAATACCCACTATCAACATATATAATGTAAAAAACTCCCTCAGCCAATGTGTTTGTTATAGTGTTACAACATCTGTTGGTGTAAACAGTAGGTTTAGTACCTAATAACTGCATTCATGGGTGGCTGCTCCAACTCCCATGCCATGTGGCATGGCCGTGGTGCAGGAAAAGTTTTGGCATTAGAGCTGGCCCTTGTGGCAACAATCCCATACTTTGAAGTAAACTAATGCTTGTCTTCTCCAAAGCTAATAACATTTCTTATATCGCCTTCAAACTCGCGCTTAATCTGAAAAAAAGGATTTGAAAATGTAGAGGAAAAAGCTAGCAATCCAGACAAGTTACCAAAATGGTTGTCAATTGGATACAATGGTCCATGAATGATTCAACCCAGTGAATCTCACTAATTTATACCATGTCGACTCAACAATAATCCAATACCATCTCCATCTAGGACCAGTTTGCCAACTACCTTGGACTGAACAGAACCTTGCCATGTCTTATATCACAACAATTTATTATCACTTTACTAGCATAATGGGAAGAGGTTTGAAATGCAATGATGGATTGCACTCAAGAACAAGTCACTGCTGGCAACAACCTAAGCACAATCAGCAGCAGGTCTGATGGACCAAGCCGTTAAACCACATAGTAGGTGGAGGAAGCAAACATTTCCACATGTCATTGACCTTAAGGCTTTCTTCCTCCAAATCTAGCCACTGGAGTGACTCCTCATCCAAACAATGGGCACTAGGAGATGAATCAATGGCATTTCCATGCATCAGACAGCTGGAGAACCTTCCACATCCAAACCAAACACCCACTGGAACAAGATAATCAATGAAAAGTAGAACAGCCTCAGAAAAACTACAATGCCTCTTCTTGAAGCTCTTGTACTGCCTCATTTGCTGCAAAAATTGACCCTTCCTCTACAAATTATTGGAGTAGATAATGTAGAAATGCCCCATGCAGCTCCTTGGGCATGGATATGGAGCACCGCACGCACTTCTGCTTCGAGGCTGCGAGGAAAACAATCAATTTGGATGGGGAGACGATCAACACTATGACTACCGAATTTTATCCAAGATGAGGTTGTCATTATTGAAAGGGTGAAGAGGGAGTAGCAATGAGAAAAGGCAGATATTCAGCCAAAAACAAATAAAAGAGGGGTTTCCTAAGCAAAGTTAGCAGGGCGCCAAGCAGAACAAACTTCGCACAAAGCTTCTCTATAAATGATTTTCAAAGAGAAGTCCCAAAATCTATGGGAGGTGGGGAGATAGATAGATACACAGAGAGAGAGAGAGAGAGAGAGAGAGAGAGAGAGAGGGAGGCTAGCATTAATTGCTTATGTGCAATAGGGCAAAATGGAATTTGGAGAATCGCTTTTAAACCAATAGAGATTAAAAGCCGCAGATAAGGGTATTGGCAACAATAGCTGCAAGCTGATGAAACATCAAGAACAACAAAGCCAAAGTTGCATCACAGAGTGTTTCACTGAGGTACGTGAACAGAGTCAGGTTTACTGGAAGTATTAAAGAGCATGTTAGATATAAATAAATTTTAAAAGCAATTACAAATTCTACAAACTAATTGTGAAGACCAAGACAAACTGTTGTCCTTGAAAATTATTACACAAAGGCACACACGACACAAATTAGAAAAAAAGTAATTAAAAAATAAGAATCCTAATGACGATATTATCATAAATAAGATGCTAAAAAAGGGAAAGGAAAAACATTGAATACATAAAATTGATTAGAAAATAAAGAAGAGGAAAAGAGACAGATTAGAAATATAACATAAAGTAACAAGCATCCACATTCAAAATTTTTATGGTCCATCTCGATTTCTCTTTGAAATCTAATAAGGCATTAAAAATAAAAATGGCATGGAAGGCTAAGCATGGCAAGACTTTGAGATAATATTAGTGAGTCGCTTGGAAAGAGATAAAAGAAAAGGGAGAAGATTTGCACACAATGTAAGCAGATTTGTTGGGATAAAGGGAGAGGTAGTTTGAGGGAAAGGTAGGGAAGGAGGAGGGGGGCGAGGGGCATGGGGGGCGAGAGAGAGAAATTGGTGATGTTTTTCATTTTTCTATCAAGTATGGGGATTCTATACGTGAAAGGCATTTTTTATTTAAAAAAAAAGTTAATAGATAGAATCCTATAAGGATACATCCATATTTCCCTTTTATAACATCGTCCATGTATTATCTCTAACTTCCGTAAGGTTCAGAATTTGAGAATCACAAGGTAGTTACAATTTTCTCATATAATTACCCAATTGCTGTGTATTCAATCACCATATGACAATGTAAATCTTTCAGGATCTCTTTCTGAAACTGAACTTATGCCCTATCAATTCTCTTCAAAAACTTCATCTAGCTCAAGCTTCCCCTGCCCCAATTATAACCACAACCTTCAAAGCACACATCCACCCCACTTCAGGCACCATTGCATGCATATCTAATTTGTGATGGCTGTGGGCAACAACATGAACACACAGCTAGGTTGGCTGGTGTTATTTGAAATGACTGGCCCAACCTTCATATTGCTTATGCTGAGCACTAAAAAGCTAAGGACCTGCTGAAGGCTGAGGCATGATCCCTGCTCAAAGGTAGGGAATTAGCAATAGAACACCACATTACCTCCACACTGGCACTAACATATTGCCAAGTTCTCCGTGAAATCTTGAACCATGGGTGAACTCCACCTTGGAATATCCACCACATCTTGAACAATAACCTTAAGAACCTTGAACCATATTAAGCTAGAAACTCATACACTGAAGGAAGCTTAGGCAAAGCAAGAATGAAAACATATATATTTAGCTTATATAGTTATGCACATGAATGCAAGAGATTACCCTTAAGAATATCCAAAGAAACAAAAATAACAGCTGTTAAATAGCTTTAAAAGAAAACACAATTACCAATAATATAACAGTCAATGGTAACAAGTGACAAAATATAATCAGACTAGTTTCTTAAAATCAGACCAAGTGTCTTTGCTATGGATATAATCATAACATACCTGTATGAGTATGAAAGGAAAATCATTGAACATAATTCATCATCAAATTTTTATGACTGTCACAGAAACAGCAAGAAACAGAAACCAAATGATATGACCTATACATAACTGGACTTTTCAAAGTGCATGCTCCGCAACACATCTTGAACCATAGGAACAAGACATATACAGCTCATTTTGATATATATGTCATTCAAAATTGGAACAGGTGAAAAAAATCTTCAGTCTTACTTTAGACAATAATTCCTGGCTCTCTGATGGCTGCATGTTCAGGCTTTGGGGCAAGATTACAGTAAGCAACTCTGGCTTCTCCGCTCTTAGAGCACCTCTGATAACAGCTGCATTAGTCCCAGATGCTCCTGAAGTAAAAATATGATTTTTCTGCAGTGACATTAATAGGTTCTAGATATTCAGAATCATGATTAAGTGAAAAAGGGATCGATAGAATGATACAGAGCCAGAATGGCAGCAAAGAAAGAAAATCCTACCGTTATCACCATAGCATAACTCAGAATCTCTATAAGCTGCTGATGCATAAATCCCATATTACGTGTCCCAAAGAAACCAATGGCTCTAGGTCCTTGCTGTTGAATAGCCAATAATTCCTGCAAAAATAATTGTTAGAAATCAACATGAACTGAAACAAAACAGCCCTATCCCTGTCTGTGTATTTCTATATTGGTGTCTGTGTGTAGGGATAATTAATGTATGCGCATAGAGGTATAAGCTAAAAAGTTGAACTACTGTTTTCATAATGTGTATATGAATGCATACAACTGATATGCAAGTTCACAAGAATGAGACGAGTTAAGATTGAAAGAACCTCAGTTATAATATCTAATCTCCAGGCTATGGATATCATTCTTAAATGTCAACATTCAACAAACTGCTGAAATTATCACTTAACAAGCATGATATAAAGAATGCTCAAGATGGATGCATATACTTTTGTTTTACTTCCAATGTTAGCCATCTTCCTTTCTAGGATGAGTGATCAAAGTTTAAATCCATGACATAATGGTTATAGTATGCTTTATTACCATCTAAGCTATGAGTAAGAAATATCATTTATATTTAATACTGAACCATATACAACAGGTACAGCAATACATTAGAGGAAAAAAAGTAATCAAACTCTCATTTATGAAGTACAAAGTGATTATGTCACATTAACCTCTGAGATACATCGACAGCTTGAGACATTGTGAGCAATAAAGCTCAAACAGTTTAAAGAAGTCAACACTAGAAAATCATATAATCTTCCCTAAAGAGGGCTGCACAGAATTTCAAGAGGCTGGTGTTTTAGAAATATCATAATCTATCAAATGAATAGATTAAATCTTAATATCTTGGTTTTGAAGATATTTAAAGTTGATTAATTGGTTTCTGATGTTGCCAAAGCAATTCACTGCAGTCTTTCTCGAAACACAAGTTAAAATATCCCATCCAATGATTAATCATCAATTGCAATGCCAAGTCCAATGTGGACGATAAGACATCTGATGAAAATTCTCCATAAGCTGGATATGCCATGACATTAAACCCTAGAGACAAAAACAGATACCTGCAGATAATCAATATCAGGAATTGGCTTGTACTCTGATAAAACAACTGTGTTTGAGCCTTCAACAACAGACTGTGCTTGTGTAGGAACTTGGACCCCATTCTCCTCATCAGACCCAAGCAAATCTGACTTACTCCTATGTTGATTCTCCCAATTACTTCCAACCCCGCTTCTTTTCATATATCCACAAAGCCACTATACCATTACATAAAAAAACAGTCCCTGGTAGTAAATCATCAGTGAAGACCAAATATATCACAAGACTATAACATTAACACAGTCCACAAGAGAAGAATATAAGCTTCTAGAAAAATGGATACAAAGTGTAACAGAAATCATGGAGAACTCAGTAATTTCTCCCACCTAAATTCTACACTTTGAAAGTCAACAGACATTTTTGACATGAAAAAGAGAGAGCATGATCCGTGGCCCCTTGACATATTCTCCAGAAAAATAATTTGTGTTGAACCTCAATAAAGGACACACTATGGCATTATACATTAGACAAGAACGCTAAAAATGAAGACTTAAATCAAACAGTATCTTGTATCATGTGTAGGGCATAATTAATAGTCAAAACATAGAAACCTTGTCTGACCGACATCAAAGTCGATTAAAAGCTACAAATAGTTTTTGCAGAAAAAACTTAAAACACTTAAATCTTACTTTATTACAAAGATGTCATTACATTACTAGTTCTGTTTTTTCTTCAATGCTTTTGTTAGTTCACATGTAGTTCTATGATGATGCAAATCTTAAGCTTGAAAATTAGAGCTAACGTCTGAGATATCCATTGACTGGTTACAAGTGTTAATGACAGGCATAAACATGCAATGCTTTAAAATTTAAATCACAAAACAAAATTCACAAGTAATACTTTCCCAATGCATGGGTAGTACGTATTCAGTCTCTACAGATGGAAAAGTAAAAATTAATGTCCAAATTCATTGTCATGGAAGAATAAGAAAGAGATCAAACTACATCTTATATACATAAAAATTGACTGCCACATTTGAAATTCAAAATGCTGTATTTCTGATTCTGATAGCGCAGACTAATAAAACCAATTGTATCTTAGCATATATAATGGGAAAGCCTTTGTGGCAGGACAAACAATGTGGCATGTATTCTTTTTTCTTTTTCTTTTTTCTTTTTTAAGTTCCCCCCTCAAAGAATCAACCCAGCATTACTTTTGAAGGGACTCAAGAGATACCACTTTAAATATAATGCCAAGAAAAAGAGAAGCATGGGGGACTTCATCTCCTGTCAGTAATTATGAAAGGAAAACTAGAGAAGTATATCAACTAAAAGAAGAAGTATATTTATCACTTCACAATTAAAGCTCCAATGCTTTTTCAAATGCACATCCATCATACTTCAAACAATAAATGATAATTGATGGAATCACAGGTTTCCATCTAACACTCCTGCTTGAAAAGGCCTTTTGCATTGAACATGCCCAACAAAGGTATGATCGAAAAGAAACCTTTACAGAACTACAAATTTCATGTTGAGATTAGCATATCACCTTCAGTAAATTTACCTTTCTAATGATTTTAAGTTCACTTCCACATGCCACCCATGATAAACAACACATAAACTGTATCAGTTGATGATACAATACCCAATGTAAGATACAAAATATGCATTCATTTTTCCAATATTTAAAAATGACATTTCATATTGGAAATTTATCTAGAAGTACCAAGACCTTTTCAGCATATGTATGCACAGATGAGGCCTATTAGAACACTGTATTTCTACTATCCTCAAGAAATTTTTACCATCCTATGACCTATTAATGATCCCCAACATGCAAACCCTTTAATTACCAACATGAACCTAAGTCCATCCCATATGCACCAAATCGAACTGCCAAATGTTTCATTAAGATTCACGAGATAGCTCAGAATACAAAGAAGAATGGCAAACCATAGACTTAAAAGACAAAAGAATTGTCTAGCTGAAAATGCCGAACCTAATACAAATATCTGAGTGAAAACATTTGACATTAGAAATTTATCTTTAAGTGTCAAAATACATTAGGCATTTGCATGCATAGATAAGCCCCACTAGAACATTATATCTCCACTCCCCTCAAGAAAATTTTAGCCGATACCTTTTGTTTCCACTCTTTCTCACCTATTCTGCATAGGAATTGTCGTATGACTTCCAAGACGCGACCTTTTTTGTACCAACATAAATATAAATCCCCAAAGGTCCCACACACACAAAAGGAGATCCAACTCCCAAAAATTAAACTAAAATTCACAAGATAGCTCGGAAAACAGAAGAATGCAAAATGCTAAAACACTAAAAACTTTAAAAAAAAAACCAACACCTGTCTAGTAGAAACCATAAACGCTGAGCACACTTCCTAAGACAACCACATGGAAAGATTGGGGGTTCAAAACTAGTTGGAGTGAGGGCAACAAGTTTTGACAGAAACAGGGCTAAAGATTCCTCCTTTAGAAAGAGAGAGAGTGTGTTACCATAGGTCTCGAATTGATGGGTCTCATGGCTCCATGCCATCCCCCATAGAAGGAAGAAGGATCGAGGGATGAGCAGGGAAAGCTAGGGTTTTGAGGGGCAAAACAATGACCGCATGAGAGAGAAAGCGCTGGTTTTGGAGGCCGCAGGAGAAGCCCCAGGGGTGGAGAAGAACCCATCCCTTCTCCCCTGACTTTTATTATTTCTACTCTATCGGGCAACTTCTTTTCTCCTCCCTTCCTTTCTCAAAAAGAATATATACATATAGAGAGAGAGAGAGAGAGAGGAATTGAGGAAAAGAGATATGACTGGTTAACAAAACCTCCCCTGTCATGGACGCCCCTAGTTTTGTCTCCTTGCCAGAAAGAGAATAATTTCTCTCATTGGAGTCTTCCCAGCTTTGGCCCTGGTGATGTTACCAGTAATGAAACCTTCGCAATTTACAAAGGACGTTTTTTTGGGATTCAAAAGAAAGCAAGGTAGAAAGTGGTGCACTTTTCCCCTTACCTTTCTGGGTGGCCGGATCCACTCGGGATCCGAATCCAAGTATACTATAAGATGCTTAGGTTCAGGCTTGGGCTTAGGTTTTTAGCGCTATTATATTGATCACTTCTATGTTGGGTGCAAATGTGCTGAGTCAAGCTGAGCAACAGGTAGCTTGGGCTCAGCTCACTACAACAAAATGATTATCGAACTCAAGTCGGGCTTGATAGAGTATGTTCGAGCTTGATTTACTTATCATCTATCGTAACCAAGTTTGAATAAGTTTTTTTGTTGAATCAATCCAAACCTCTTTTTAATTATGCCAAAAAAAAATTTCAAGTTTGGCTTTTTCATTTTTCTATCTATACCCAGCATGAGCAAGTTATTGGAGAGTCCAAACTGTTATTCATTTGCAGCCTATTTTTATGCTGCATGACCATCATTTATGTCCATTTTCGGATGCAAGACAAGCTTTATTTTTTTAAAAAAAAGAAAATCATTTGCAGATGGATTATGTGGGATTTTACCAATTCGCCATCACTAAAATTACTCTAAATTGTGAGCAGGTTGGTTGAATCAAAGCAAAGCTTTCATGCTTTAGTGGGCAACGCATGGTTAGTATTGTATAATTGACTTTCATTAGGTAAGTGAATAGGAGACAATAGACATTGAACACCTAAATATATATGGGGTTTAATAGCAGACTTATTTTATACCGGCCTCAATTACAAGATATGCAATATGATCGTTAGTTCTGGTTCATTTTAAATTTAAATTTCAATTTCAAATATCAGTCATTAATATATTTGGTTCATATATTAACAACATATGGCACCATCATTGTCATTTATAGTGTATTTCAAATTTAAATTTAAATTTTAGTAAAAATAGTAATCATGTTGGTATATGATTGCATGAATCAAGACTACTATCAATTATTGATATTTGAAATTTAAAGTTAAATTTAGAATACATCGAACACGATAATTATATTAGCATATCTCCAAATTGCATGAATCAAATATGCTATTAATGATTGGTGTTTGAAATTCAAGTTCAAATTTAAAATACATCAAAAATGATAATTCTATTGATATATCTTGTGATTGAGGCTAATATGCTTCAAATCTGTGGTCAAGATTGCTCATACAATGTGAATCTAGTCTAAATTAAACCACACATTTTAGTAAATAAGTCTGGTGTTCATCACCTAATTCCAGCGCTATTAAAACTATTCAATACAATTTTCAGAGCCAATCCTCATGCAATGCTAGAAAGGAAATGAAGCAAGTTCTTTCTTTTTTTTTTTTAATCTGTTTTGCCAAAAGGATTTTAGATGAGGAAATAGGAACAAAGAGAGCCGGACCCAGCCGAGTTCCACAATTTCTAATGTCCATGTCTCCCTGGATTCCAAGTACTTGGTGACATGATTGGTGTGGCAGACTGAATTCTTCAGAATTTACACAGCTTTCTCAGTTACGGAGAAGACTAAACAGACTAGCCAAAAGGAGACTTAGAACCACCTGATCGGTCATCAGCGATATCTTTAAATAATCGGGCAGAAGCTGTCCATAATTGAAGAACAGGACACCAAAAAGATATTAAGCTGGGTTATCAGGTCAAGCCTATCTTCTCATCTCCAGCCTGCTTTACTCCAATAAACTTGTGCCATGCATCAAGACCTGAAATGCCAATAAATCCTCAGATATGGTTGCTTGATCTGAATTTGGAGGCACTGTAACTGAAACAATCTAATCAATGCCTTTTTTTTCTTCTTCAAAATACAGTTAACCCAACGGTTACATCCTGAGAAAGAAATTGTTTATGAAGGTACATGGGTACGCTAGAGCGGAAGGGAAGCGAGAGAACCGAAGTTGTTTATCCTCCTCTGACACATCCGAGGCATTGAAGACCAGGGACACTCATTTCAAATCTTCTGTTAAAATCTGTTGGCAGGTTCAGAATCAATCAAAACCACTCATCCATCGATTAACTGAGAGCTCTTCAATTCCAGTAGAACTGGATATGCAATTAATGACAGCTTATACCATCGCCATGATAGCTTAGTTAAACCCCACACACAATCAAGACACTGGAGAATTGTCTATAGATCATTCCACGCCATCAACAGTGTACCAAAAACATTTCATGAGAACCACTACATACAAAGGTCACCATCTAAATTGTGTGCCCCAGCTGAAATCAAGTCAAGTCTTTTGAACAGCATGCGGCAAGCAAACCGTTCAGTAAGAAACAAAACGCACAATCTTAGAACCACCGGGAATGGAACATAAGATATAAAAGTTAAGTCACAACTAAACATCAGAAGAAAAATGTCATCAGTCAGAAGGATAAGAACGTAGGCTTTTCACAACTCACAATGGACAAACACTTATAACACAAGGAACAGACTACTTTTGAGCTACTTAGACTTCAGTTAATCCATACATTGCTGCACCCGATGGGTTAAAAGCTAGTAGTTAGGAAAGATCATGAACACGGGCACCTTCTCCATTTAGTGTAAATAAGCGGCTTGGTACTGGACCTGGTAGCCATTCCCATAGTACGTTGTATGGGTCGGAGATATGGTATAGGGAGCTGAACCCATTAGTGCAGGATGATGGGTTTCAGCTGGATACACATACTGCCTGTCATATGGATACGGGTATCTCTCAGGGGGTGCACGATAGAAGCTTTTGTCTGGAATGCTGGTCACACGAGGAGCATAAGTAGTGCCATTGGCGCGGGGCCTCTTCGACTGTGGCTTTGCAGCTTCAGCAGCTCTCCTCTTGTCAGCCTTGGCCTTCTCTAGCTGGAGGATTCTTTTCTGAAGTGGATCAGTTGGGTATTGCTCCTCAAGCTTGTGCTCCTCAATACACTTCATGATAGCTTTAAGGGCAGACAGCTCACGTTCATTTGTTTCATTCTAAAATATAACAAATGGTCAATCCAGTGTCAAAGTAACAATAAATATGTAACATAGTATTCCTACTACATGAGGTGATCGTAATTTGATTATCCTATAATCCTGGTCTGGACAACTTTTAAAGTAAACAGCATTCACAGAAAACCAACATGATTGGTTTTCTAGTCTACCCATACCCAGCACAACTTATGCAGATGCGATAACAACAAAGCGAGAGGACATTATTGATGGCTGTGATTATATCAAGATAACTTCAACAAACTTTTTCCATAACTATAAAAGTTTATAAATAATTCTGCATTATTGTTTTGTGCAACATCACTTTTTTCCCCCAAGACACTGAGAAAAGGAGACTCAATAGTTGCTTTCATTAAAGGGGAGGGCTCATTTAAAGAGGGGAGAGCCTTGCAGCTTCATGCGCAAACACCCAGCCACACTTGGAAGTTCGCCTTATAAATAGAAATCTGTTAATCACAAGTCCCAACCCTCGAGTAATGTATTTTCAGTCTAAAGCTGGTCAAGAGATCCTGGTGTGAATCAGATTAGCAACGAATCAAGGATACTCATGGATACCTATACTGAATCAGGAAATCATCTTCTGGGTGCCTCCAAAAAGCTTTGTTACGCAACATCTGGAGTCGGACCAGACCACCTACTTTTGATTGCCACTTGAGGAACTTGAACAATATCCACACAAAGTTTGAATTTTGAGACATTCCTGTGCAGTAATTACAAAGAGTTGAAGGATTCCATCTGCTAGCGGTATAAGCATCTTCTTATTCCAAATATCGAGGTGACAGTAAACTTCCACTATTTAGTCACCTTATAATCTCTTCCCTCATAGAAATCTTT
>NC_026001.2:13500216-13506585 GCF_000442705.2 Elaeis guineensis
CTGCTGGAATCAGTTTGCATATTTCATCTCGATCAAATTCAGAAGCAATTCCAAAAGTAGCCAAAAGCTGGAGAAATGCGTGAGCTTCCAATGAGTTCCCACTGCTTGCATCAATGTCAAGATCATCCAACTTTGGTTTCCATTCTGTAGCAATCACCTTTGCTTGTTCTCTAATTTCTGATGTCAGCATTTGATTATCAGATAGGGAATCCAATACAGAATCTGCCTGCAGTTGCTCAAGAGACTCCATTAGCATGAGACAAGTCCTACGTAGGCCCAAAAGGTTCCCATCCTTCTTCCCATCTAATCCTAAAATCTCTCCAGTGTAGAAATCTTTCAGGGAATCCAAAACCAGACTGAAGGGGTTGGTTGCACTTCGTAATGCACTTGGGATTTCCTCACGTATGGAACTGAGGTTCTTACGATTATCTGAAATGAACTTTTGGAGTCCTTCTGCATCCATTTCTTCACATAATTTCATTAACTCAGAATGAGGCTTGGCATCTGCATTGCCATTTTCACCAGGATTCACATCTTCAGTGCAAGATTTGGCAATCTTAACATCTAAATTTTCTTCAACAACAGAATCAGGCACACCACTACTCATGCCATTAATGATGGGCTCTGAAGGAGCAGATTTTTGCTTCTCAAATATAGTAGACAAGGCAGAATCTCTTTTCTCCTGCAACCGGTCCAACAAAGTAAGTTCCTTGGCCACAACCACTGCTTCCTGCTTCTCCAGCATCTCTTGGGCCTCTGCGACCTTAGTGACATAGTCCTTTTCCTGGTCTTCCAACTCATGAAATCTATTCTTTAGAGACTTCTCAAGCCCATGAAAGTGTTCTTCAAGCTCTTTCCATTTCAAATTCAAAGATATGGCACTATGGCTTTCAAGTTCAGAAAAAGCCTGCTGCAGTTGCTGTAATTTCGATGTTGTAAAATCGATGAGTGTAGCAACAGACTGTGTATCAGCCATGGCAGAAAATCCCTGTCAAAATCAGTGAAAGTCTCACTCATATCAAATTTTGGATCACATACAGAAAGTTCAACTTGTTCAAAACTGCATCACAAGATGCTGCTTATAAATCAGATTCCAAAAGATTAATGATGCAGAGCATCCACAACATCTGTAGCAACCAAACTACAAATGGTACTCTCTGCTTGTATAGTTGCAGGTTACATTGATTCAGTGCCCTTCTCATCATACATGTATAACAAGAAACTAAACCGATGCTAGCACAACATTCACTGTCACCAGATGAGAAAGGGCACCCCAGGTAAAACCGAATGGCTTAGAGCAACCAAGTGGCAGGCTAACACTCTTAATTATATTTTATGCATTCTTTGCAAGCATGAGAGCATAAATTGAGGGCATCTTCTCAGCCAGTTGTGTTTTACACTTTTACTCTTCCTTTTTCTGTAAGGTAGGATTTTAAAGGAGATATATGGTGTTTCATGGTTAACTTGTCTTATACCAAGATTGATAGAAATTCTGCACTCAGACAATTAACCAAAGAATTAATTCCTGCCAAATTAGTTGAGCCTATTGAACAGGTTAGGTAGTATCTTAAACTATACATAACCTCCTTACTTTTGGGGGTATGCTTCCTAGTAAAAAATTAGATGCATCACTCATTTGCTCTATATTAGGTTTAGAATAAATTATACATTAGCCAGACAGTTGGTCTCATTATATTGTAACTTTTGAGATAAGGTAAATTAAAACAACCTCTATATTGGCGCTTGTGGCATGAATTAGGAGCCAGGCATCATATTGATCAGGCATCCATTACAGAATCAGTACATTCTAAGATCCCCATGATCATCATTAATTGGTCAAGAGTCCTTCTAGGATTACAAAACATTACAATGGCCCCTAAGTGGTGCAACTTTAAATGAGTTAATGATCCATGCCTACTATAATATGGCAAAAATTCCTTGAGAAGTATCTTGAGACAATTGATCGTAAATGACCTTCCTGTGCTCTTGGGTGAGGTGCACACAGTGAAAATTTTGAAGGGAAACATAAAATAAGTCTCTTTTCTATAATAAATATACACTTGAAAAATGTGCCTTCATGATATATGTCTACAGTGACAAGAACAAGTGGAATACATGATTGAAAAGACAGTTTCCATATGAATGTATATCATGAATTTTTCTTATAAAAACAGATAACATCCTCATCAGGTATCATCTCTTTATAACCATCTGATCCATCAGAAAGAATAAGACCTCCATCCAATAGATAACATCCTCAAGAAGCCCTTCTTCTTCAGTCCCCTCCTCATGAAAGGTCAACAACCTACATTATGGGTCACAACGCTTCATCAAAACCCTCTTTTTAAACTTCTGTGTCACCATAAGATTGATTCTTTAACAACGTTGTAGCACATCCTTGATGCTTACTTTGAAGTGAATCATTTTATTCCTGGTGTGGATTTCACAACCCATTTGTCTTCTTTTTCCTCCTCTCTTTTTTTTTTCCCCTCTGTTTTCATACCATCTCCATTTACCACCATGATATAAATCACCCAATGTTCTGTGTCAAGTTTGTACAAATCATCTCTGTCAAGTAGAGTTATGATGGAAAAATGTCATTAGCGGTTTAGAATTTTTGGTAAATTCAAGCAAGCCAAGTAAGAAGCAAGAAGGCTGAAGCTATTGCTGACATATACAGGGAAAGCGAAAATGATTGACAAGAGTTCACGACTCCTTTTTGTCACCCGTACTGAGACTTGAGTTCGTTCTTGTAAAAGAGTTCTATCTATCTCTATTTCTCTGTGATAATAAAGATTACAAGGTTTTTCAACTTATCTTGGCCCCTGCTATCTACTGCCTATCACAGAGCACCCTCAGGAACATAAATCCAGTGAAGGAGATCATTTATCAAGGTTGAACTTTACATAAGATAGCATAATCAAGATTTTGAGTTTAGATCACCAACTCCTTCACTACACCTTCTCATCCCTAAGGGTGGGCATGGTTGATTTATTTGCTTAGAAGAGGCAACTGAAAGTCAAGCATTATACTAACGGTTATCAAATCAATAATCATGGAAGTTCAAGTGTTCGTTGGTGCTGATAAGGATGCAAGCATTAATGCCATATCCAATCTTAGACTTACCAGTACCACAAAATGAAACAGTAAAAAGTGAAGCAGCCTGATACTCATAATATCATTTGACTATGATGAGAAACTTTTTTTTTTTTGCTATTCCATTCATGTAACTTTTAGCTTTTCGAATCTAGGAACTAGGACTTAGATATTCTGCTCCAAATCATAGAAAAAGCTTGAGGACAAGCCTCATCAAGCAAAAGCAACTAGTGAAGCAAAAATCCTACACACATTAGAATTTTCGTTAATTTAGCTTGAATTTCATATTTGTCTAGGATAAACATGAACTATATGGGGAAAAAAAATCTTCATAAGTTCTAGCAGCTCATAGCTGAGAGTTTAAAGGTCATATCAGACAAGAGACCTAATGTTTGATGAATTTCAGATACGTTGGTTTTGGATTTTGGCTTCAGGATCAACTGATTGGATGAATTTGCTGAAAGAAGAGGTTATCACATGAGGACTGCCATATTTGGCTTGTATGATCTAAACGAAGCAACCAAATACAATTCAAAAATCCATAAAATCTTCCCTAATGGAACAAATTTCCATATAGATAATATATAACTATGGGTCAGAGTCAAGTAGAAAATTCAATCATAATCTAACACTAGAAAATCCCCTAAAAGTCACTTTGTTTCAAGCGATGACCATGAATCTTTTGGCATCTAACTCCATCTTGAATCCTAATAGCATGACCTAACAACCAAATATTAATAAGGCAATCATCTAGTTATCCCTTATACATCAGCCAGTCTCTCTAATACATAGCAGAGTGACGAAACTACCATGCAAGATAATTAATCAAAGACCACTCCCACAGAAATGCCATGAAAAAATTAAATGATTTCTTTACTCACTCCATAAAACCTCATTTGCAATCACCCAGGACTGGCTCAATGTCATTCTTCCTCAAATTCTTACAAATCAGGAAAAAAAAAAGCAGCCAGCAGAGTCCAGATCCATGCATCAACACTCGGCTCATCGTTCAATTAAACCACTTACAAAGGTAATTACAACCCACTTACACCAAAAACCCATTCACAACGAAAAAAGCTCCCAAAGCCCTAACCCTCAAAAGAAACCCTCAGCAAGGGTTCCACCCCATAACCCCACCAAACTAAGAGAAACCCTACACCAACACCCAGAACCAATTTATCAACCCCACAACCTCCAAATCATCAAAATAAAATAACAAACAAGAAAACAACCGTAAAAGAACCAAAATTCCACCAATCCACCGGCCTAGAAATCCATTTCCCAGCTCAAATCCGCCTAAACAAGCGAAGAAAACACGGATCGAATCAAGAATCCAGAGAGACGGAAGAATAATGGCAAGAGAAAAGGGGGGATTTGGAGGGAACTCACAGGGAGTGGACGAGAGGAATCGATCCGCCCGTAGGGCATTACGGAAACTGGAGAAGTGGCGGGGAGTCAGAGTGGAAGCCACCCGACAACATCATCATAGCGGAGAAAGAAAAAGGGGAGAGAGAGCGTCGGCCTCCGTCGCCTCTTTATAGTGAAGAGGGTAGGAAAGAACAAACACTCTGTTACGCTTCCCCAAACACTCCCTCAGCATCTGTAGACCGGCTCTCTTGTGCTTGGAAAATACAAGAAAATCGGGTTTGTGACCTTTTCAGGGAATTGTTGGGGGACTGACAGTATTTTGGAAGGGAACAAATTTATCCATACGGCGTTGCTGTTTGTCTGGAATCGGAGCCGTTCATCTACGGATGAGTGCTGGTCGATTAGGGGAGGCGGGGTACTGGGGTGTTCTGATGCGACTGGGGTGCGCTAATGATAGCGTGTGCCACAAAGGTGATGGTCCCGTCATGAGGCCCAGCATGATGGATGGTGGGATGGAGGACAGGATCACATGATGGGAGGAATGGTGTGTGTGTTCCATGGGGTGAGTACTATCGGTGATCGACAACCATTTGATTCTAAATTGATGATGGATATTGATCTTGACATGACAATGTGGTGTAATGAAGATGTTTGAGAGAGTAGCCTTCTGGATGAATATGGTAAACTTAACCCCAATAACTTTCCCAATTATACTAATTGGTGTGTGATTAACTATATTTGTGTTCCATGGTGTGAACAGATGTATTAGTCAATTGCAAGTGTAGAGGAATTTTAGAGAAAATATGCACAAGATGTGCTACTTCCATCCTCCTATTTAGACTAGGGTTCAAATTACATCCTTCGCATAAAAGAATGATTCACGTTTTTTTATGATGTCAATAGCTAGATTGCCGCTCGACTCCGATAGCACCTCTATCAAAAGTTCGGCTAGGTGCTCCCGATAAATAGTAGTCGTCCTTTGAAATGATCAGATCTGTAAGAAAAGCTCGTACGTCGAAGTATATTCGGCAGTGAGCCCTTTGATGCATAAGTCATCCATTTCTTAAGCTCCGATTGATTTAGGTATTAAAGGGTTCTCGTCAAACATGCTCCAGTGCATGAAAATTTCTTGTAGGTCCGACCGTTTTGAAGAGTGGCTACCATCTATCAAAGTATTCGATCAGACTCTCAATAAAGATACTATTGGAGTCTGAGTAACAAGAACTACTTTGAGATTTGCACGGATGGATGGATGAAAATGATTTGACTGCTTTGAGATCTATGCAAGATGCGATGAAATAATTGATGTCATAAAAAAAATCAATCATTCTTTTATATGGGAGATATAACCACTATCCTTTAGATAATATTCTACCTCAATGTCCTCAATTGTCACATCATTTCTTCCAAATGATTGATAGTGCCCCATCAGTTTTTTCAAAACATACAATAAAGTGACACATAAGTTATGAATTATATAATATTTTTTTCCATTCAAGCTAAAATTTTGAAATTAAAAAGTATACAGTCTTAGATAGCATGTTAACACAGAAATTAATTAAATACAGGATCACTCAAATTAAATACAATCTGTCTGAGTTGCTTTATCTAGAGTTACCTCTTGGATGACAAAAGCACCCATAATATAAGAAAAAAGAGAGATCAAAGTAAATCAACAACACAGTTTTGTTGCCAATTTTTTTCTATGGACAACCAATCTACCCATTTGATATCTTTATCATCTTGCCGATCAACCCTTTCCGACCATTAATCTTTGCCTAAACTGTAGTCTGTTCTGAGTGATAGTAGTCATCTTTGGAATTTGACAGTGTTGCTCATCAACTAAATATCCCTCTGCATCTCAATGCATTTGTCGGTATGTAATGGTAGTAGATGGTTGTAAAA